>NW_019943171.1:73314-77530 GCF_002910315.2 Salvelinus sp. IW2-2015
TTTCCAACATATGGATAGACAACACTTACACAAATTGACCTGCAGATCCAAAGTTGCGTTGAAGCTACTATGATGAATAATCAGATATGAACGGTTGATTCTGAAAGACCTTGGAACGACAGTACTAATCGGTAAACTGTCGGCTACCTAGCATTAAGTCCCGCTCCTCCTCAATTCTCTTCTTCTCTATCAATTTTTCTTTCTCTCCTCGTCCTCCTCTCTCTCTCTCTCTCTCTCTCCCTCTCCTTCTGTCTCTCTCTCTCTCTCTCTCTCTCTCTCTCTCTCTCTCTCCATACGTCTCTTCTCTCTCCTCTTCCTCTCTCTTCTCTCTCTCTCTCTCTCCTCTCTCTCTCTCTCTCTCCTCTCTCTCTCTCTCTCTCTCTCTTCTCTCTGCTCTTCTCTCTCTCTTTCATCTCCGTCTCTCTCTCGTCTCTCTCCATCTCTCTCTCTCTCTCTCTCTCTCTCTCCTCTCTCCGTCTCTCTCTCTCTCTCTCTCTCTAACTCTAGAGGAAAGAGAAGGAGGAAGAGAAAAAAGGGCCCGCTTGCTTTACAAATCACTTTCTGGTCCAGAGCCAAGTGGTTCGAGCGTATGCAAAGTCCGTCCCACTTGGGAAACACTATCTAGCTCCATATTTCTGTACACAGAAATATTGCACGCGCAACGCAGCACGGCACAGCGAAACCACACACACACACACACACACACACACACACACACACACACACACACCACACACACACACACACACACACACACACACACACACACACACACACACAACACACCTCCAGTTGAGGCCAGATATCCTTCATCACAGGCAGGAGGAGTCAGCGATGTCTTTGCCAAGCAGAATGGAATGATTTGAACCCAGGGGGTACTGCTCCATTCCAACTACAATCGCTTACACAGATACACAGTCACACGCAGAGATTTGATCACGTTCTGGACAATGGTATGTGTTGCTGGTGCTATTCACTAACAGATAAATAGCCTTTTGATGACCACTGACTCTAAGAGTGTATGTGAAATCAGTTGTGTGCGGTGTCCAACGTGTGGTGTGTACGTGTGTGCGGGTGTAACCTGGATTCTGCGAAGGCCTATCCTTCGTCCTGGTCTGTCCACGCTCTCCCTCCGTCCAAACAGGTATGGAGGAAAACTGGAGTGCAGACATGGAACTACGTGACAGCCAGGGGGAGCCAGAGTAGGCGTCCAAACAACTAGCGGAATGGTCAGTCGTAACCTGGGTCTGGTAGAGAAGAGGGGATCGGATTGTGTGTGAGGGGTAGGATGGTGTGATTGCCTGAAGCTGGGGGGCTTGTGTGTGTTGTTGTGGTGTGTGTGTGTGTGTGTGTGTGCGTGGTGTGTGTGTTGTGTGTTGTGTGTGGGGAAAATGTTTGTAATGCTTTTGTATGCGGGGCGCTGTCCTCAGATAATCGCATGGTATGCTTTCGCCGTAAAGCCTTTTTGAAATCTGACAAAGTGGCTGGATTGACAAGAGGTTTAAGCTTTTAAACGATGTAAGACACTTGTATTTTCATGAATGTTTAATATTACGATTTTGTATTTTGAATTTGGCGCGCTCCGATTTCACCAGATGTTGTCGAATTTGATCCCGTTAACGGGATTTCCGCGCTAAGAGTTAAGGACTTAATTCTTAGACTAGTGCAGTTAGTAAGTACAAGTCTATTACTATCTTGACTGTATAAATCAAGATTTTATTAACTGAACTAACGTTCCCTTTTTCATTCTCCTCTACTCATTCAGAGGCTCAATTCCATTTCTGCATTTTTCACTCAGTTCTGTTCTTTCCACTCTCTCAGTTCCCCATCAGGGGAATCCCTCAGAGACGAGGATGAGTGAAACAAAGCCCCTGTCTTCTTAGTCATGCCTAAATGAGAAGTGTGGTTAGCAAAGTTATGCTCTAAACCCTTATTGTTTCCTCCGTTCCCTAAATTTCAATAATCTATCCTTCCCCCTGAAATGTGCACTCGTACACTCACCATGTATCTAGGCCTAGAGCCTATCCACACAATCAGAAACTCCCTATTCTACTTGCATGGCTAAAAGTTTCAAAAGGATGGAGTGGTGTAAGAAATATGGTGGGAACTCTCCCTAGCACATGCTCACGCCAATCGAATGCTTTGATCATTGAGGGGGATTGAACAAGAGGGCACTTTAGGGAGAAGGGTGAAATTGGACTTGGGTTTATGTTGTATGTTCTTTTATCCTTTACAGAATTTCTTCCACGGAGCGATGTCATTAGATCAGCTCTACCTCGCTCGACCTTTGCCCTCCCTTTCAGACTACCGTCCACCAAAGGACTTCACCTGTGTGGCAGCGGCTGCCATCCAGGTTTGAAATTGGTCGTAAATGGTTTATTGGCGTTTTATCCGGTGCCAGCTCCAAGTCATCCTAGTGTGCCCACTTGGAATCGCCAGTTTTGTGTACAGTGTTATCAATACGGGTGAAAATCGAGGAGAACCCATCCAGATTTTTTTTTATAGGGTCTGCTCCCATCCAAATCTTTGTTTATGGGAAAGTCAAAGGAATAACTCCCAGATTGCAGTTCCTAGGGCTTCCAGTAGATTTAACAGTCTATTATAATAGTTTCAGCTTGTTTTTGAAAAAATTAGATAGAATTTGTAGTTTTTCTAGGTGGCTCCCATTTTGACTGAGTTTTGTGGCGCGTGTGGATGACGGCACGCACTTCGTTATTTATCTCTGCTAATGAACATAATATTCCCGTCTTAAATTTGATCGTTTGCTTACATATTAGGGTACATGAGGATTGATTAGAAACGTTGTTTTGGCTTGTTTGGACAAGTTTATTGGAACTTTTGGGATTCATTTGTATGCATTTTGAACGAGGGAAACAGGTAGATTACTGAATCAAGCTTGCCAACTAAACTGACTTTTTTGGGATATAAAGAAGGACTTTATCGAACAAAACAACCCTTTGATGTGGTAGCTAGGACCCTTGGGATTGCAAACAGAGGAAGATCTTCAAAGGTAAGTGATTCATTTTATCGCTATTTCTGACTTTCGTGATACCTCTGCTTGTTTGGAAAATGTTTGTAATGCTTTTGTATGCGGGGCGCTGTCCTCAGATAATCGCATGGTATGCTTTCGCCGTAAAGCCTTTTTGAAATCTGACAAAGTGGCTGGATTGACAAGAGGTTTAAGCTTTTAAACGATGTAAGACACTTGTATTTTCATGAATGTTAATATTACGATTTTTGTATTTTGAATTTGGCGCGCTCCGATTTCACCAGATGTTGTCGAATTTGATCCCGTTAACGGGATTTCCGCGCTAAGAGTTAAGGACTTAATTCTTAGACTAGTGCAGTTAGTAAGACAAGTCTATTACTATCTTGACTGTATAAATCAAGATTTTATTAACTGAAACTAACGTTCCCTTTTTCATCTCCTCTACTCATTCAGAGGCTCAATTCCATTTCTGCATTTTTCACTCAGTTCTGTTCTTTCCACTCTCTCAGTTCCCCATCAGGGGAATCCCTCAGAGACGAGGATGAGTGAAACAAAGCCCTGTCTTCTTAGTCATGCCTAAATGAGAAGTGTGGTTAGCAAAGTTATGCTCTAAACCCTTATGTTTTCCTCCGTTCCCTAAATTTCAATAATCTATCCTTCCCCCTGAAATGTGCACTCGTACACTCACCATGTATCTAGGCCTAGAGCCTATCCACACAATCAGAAACTCCCTATTTCACTTGCATGGCTAAAAGTTTCAAAAGGATGGAGTGGTGTAAGAAATATGGTGGGAACTCTCCCTAGCACATGCTCACGCCAATCGAATGCTTTGATCATTGAGGGGGATTGAACAAGAGGGCACTTTAGGGAGAAGGGTGAAATTGGACTTGGTGTTATGTTGTATGTTCTTTTATCCTTTACAGAATTTCTTCCACGGAGCGATGTCATTAGATCAGCTCTACCTCGCTCGACCTTTGCCCTCCCTTCAGACTACCGTCCACCAAAGGACTTCACCTGTGTGGCAGCGGCTGCCATCCAGGTTTGAAATTGGTCGTAAATGGTTTATGGCGTTTTATCCCGTGCCAGCTCCAAGTCATCCTAGTGTGGTGCTGTGTGTGTGTGTGTGTGTGTGTGTGTTGTGTGTGTGTGTGTGTGTGTGTGTGTGTGTGTGTGTGTGTGTGTGTGTGTGTGTGTGTGTGTGTGTGTGTGGTGTGTGTGTGTGTGTGC
>NW_019943171.1:82095-147696 GCF_002910315.2 Salvelinus sp. IW2-2015
TGTGTGTGTGTGTGTGTGTGTGTGTGTGTGTGTGTGTGTGTGTGTGTGTGTGTTCTACACTTGGCACCATATTGTTGGACGTGTACAGTAATATCACTTTTGGAGATTTGGACATTGTAAGATAAATACTTTAAAGCTACAATATGTACCTTTTTGGGCAACCCATCTAAATTCACATAGAAATGTAAGTTATAGATATGTCATTCTCATTGGAAGAAAGTCTAAGAAGTGGTAGATCTGTTCTATGTGTGCTATTTCTATGCTTCCCGTACTTAAGTTTTGTTTTTGTTTTGTGTCTTTTCCTTTCGGTTTTGTACACAAACAGCTGAAAATATAATATATTTTGTTATTGAAAATATATTTCACAGCGCTTTAGATGGTACAAAGATTGCTTGCTTTGTCACATAAACAGAAATTAGGCCAACTATTAGAAATTTAGCACCCAGGAAATGGTGGAGCGATTCCTGCGTCACCTTTAAGATAAGAGAATTGGATTAATGGGGAGATGTAATTGCTGTTACTGCAGCTGTTTTCATACGCAACGCACAGATATAGAATTACTAGAATGGACACAGTTCTGTGAAATCTGTGACAGGAGAAAAGGCTTGAGTGAGTGTGTGTTCTCAGATGTGTGTGTTCCATTCTCAAGTAGGTGAATGAATGCACAGTATGTAGATCTACAGTATATGGTGCTCAGGTGTGGGTGTGTTCATTCTGTTCTAAGCTGAGTGTGTGTGTGTACACTCTCAGAAAAAAAGGTGATATCTAGAACCTAAAAGGGTTATTTGGCTGTCACCACAGGAGAACCCTTTAAAGAACCATTTTTGGTTCCAAATAGAACCCTTTTGGTTCCAGTTAGAACCATATGGGGTTTCATGTAGAACCCTTTCCACAGAGGGTTCTACAGTTGAAGTCAAAAGTTTACATACACCTTAGCCAAATATATTTAAACTCAGTTTTTCACAATTCCTGATATTTAATCCTAGTAAACATTCCCTGTGTTAGGTCAATCTCAATGGGGTCCTTTATTTTAAGAATGTGAAATGTCAGAATAATAGTAGAGAAAATGATTTATTTCAGCTTTTATTTCTTTCATCACATTCCCAGTGGGTCAGAAGTTTACATACACTCAATTAGTATTTGGTAGCATTGCCTTTAAATTGTTTAACTTGGGTCAAACGTTTCAGGTAGCTTTCCACAAGCTTCCCACAATAAGTTGGGTGAATTTTGGACCATTCCTCCTGACAGAGGTTTGTAGGCCTCCTTGCACACACACGCTTTTTCAGTTGTGCCCACAAATGTTCTATGGGATTGAGGTCAGTGCTTTGTGATGGCCACTCCAAAACCTTGACGTTTTTGTCCTTAAGCCATTTTGCCACAACTTTGGAAGTATGCTTGGGGTCATTGTCCATTTGGAAGACCCATTTGCGACCAAGCTTTAACTTCCTGACTGATGTTCTTTTTTTGTTTCATCAGATCAGAGGACATTTCTCCAAAAAGTACGATCTTTGTCCCCATGTGGAGTTGCAAACCGTAGTCTCTGTAACGATCGTCTGTGGTGGTAGAAGGATCGGACCAAAGCGCAGCGTGGTAAGTGTTCATGATGATGTTTAATTCAAACTCAGAACACTAAACAAAACAATAAACGATGAACAAACGAAACAGTACCGTTTGGCGACAAACACTGACACTGACACGGAAGACAAACACCCCACAAACCAAAAGTGAAACCCAGGCTACCTAAGTATGATTCTCAATCAGGGACAATGATTGAAATAAAGGTCAGAAATGTGACAGTCTCGCTTTTTTATGGCGGTTTAGGAGCAGTGGCTTCCTTCTTGCTGAGCAGGCTTTCAGGTTATGTCGATATAGGACTCGTTTTATTGTGGATATAGATACTTTTGTACCTGTTTCCTCCAGCAWCTTCACAAGGTCCTTTGCTGTTGTTCTGGGATTGATTTGCACTTTTCGCACCAAAGTACATTCATCTCTAGGAGACAGAACGCATCTCCTTCCTGAGTGGTATGACGGCTGCGTGGTCCCATTGTGTTTATACTTGCGTACTATTGTTTGTACAGATGAACGTGGTACCTTCAGGCGTTTGGAAAGGCGTGTGTTCCTCCTCAGGTGGTGGAGTGATGGTGTCACGTTCTGACCTTAGTTCTTTTGTTATTTCTTTGTTTTATGGTCAGGGCGTGAGTTGGGTGGGTTATCTATGTTTGTTTTTCTATGTTGGGTTTTTTGTTTGGCCTGATATGGTTCTCAATCAGAGGCAGGTGTTAGTCATTGTCTCTGATTGGGAACCATATTTAGGGAGCTTGTTTTCTTTTGTGTTTTGTGGGTGGTTGTCTTCCGTGTCTGTGTGTCCCACACGGAACTGTTTCGGTTTGTTATTTCACGTGACGTTTATTGTTTTGTTTCTGTGTTCGTTTGTTTCATTAAAATATATTATGGACACATACCAAGCTGCGCATTGGTCCGACATTTCTTACTCCTCCTCTGATGAGGAGGAGGACAGCCGTTACAGACGGGTTCTCCAGGGTGGAATGCTACTCTGGCTGCCATAGTTGACCTGAAACGTGGCTGAAACCTTACCAACCCACTCTGATTGGATGGAGTGATGGAGAAAGAGGGAGGTGGTACATGCCAATGCCTCAACACTAGACTCCCAGCTGTAGGTGCTTCATAGCTCGCTGCACCGTTTGGGTGGAGTTTGCACTTTAGGATTAGGATAATGACTAATGATGTACAAAATATGCCCACCCGGTAACCATGCTGAGCTAAAACAAACACTCTCACTGATGCATTTTTCTAGAGGAATGATCTCACATTCACATAGATCTCCATCCATTTGCATGGTACAGTGACGCCATGACATGTCTTTTATTGAACATTCAACTCATTCCGACTGATGACATTCCAAAGGGCTGCTAATTCAACCCTTAGCAAACTAGATTTGTAGAATAGAACACTATAAGGGTATCACATTTTAGGGAAGACCCAGATGCAGACAGTGTTGAAGTAACAAAAGTTTATTACTAGAACAGGGGGCAGGCAAAACGACAGGTCAGGGGCAGGCAGAGAGCGGTAATCCAGATCAGAGTCCAAACGGTACAGAACGGCAGGCAGTCTCAGGGTCAGGGCAGGCAGAGGTCAATAATCCAGTGTGATGTGACAAGGTACAGAATGGCAGGCAGTCTCAGGGTCAGGGCAGGCAGTGGTCAATAATCCAGTGTGATGTGACAAGGTACAGAATGGCAGGCAAGCTCGGGGCAGGCAGAATGGTCAAAACTGGGAAAACTAGAAAACAGGAACTAGAAACTGACAGGAGCAAGGGGAAAACTGCTGGTAGGCTTGACGAACAAAACAAACTGGCAACAAACAGAGAACACAGGTATAAATACACTGGGGATAATAGGGAAGATGGAGGGGGTGGAGACAAGCACAAAGACAGGTGAAACAGATCAGGGAGTGACGATGGGATTGAAATCTGGAATAGAACACTATAAGGAGTTGAATTCTGGAATAGAACGCTATAAGGAGTTGAATTCTGGAATAGAACACTATAAGGAGTTGAATTCTGGAATAGAACACTACAAGGAGTTGAATTCTGGAATAGAACACTATAAGGAGTTGAATTCTGGAATAAAACACTATAAGGAGTTGAATTCTGGAATATAACAAAAATGACTGAACAAAAGCTCAAACTCAAAAGCTCTCAGCCTAATTATAATGGTAGAAAAGACTGCACTCTCTGAGTGACACACATGCATACGCACGCACACACGCACACACACACACACACACACACGCGCTAGAGCTGCGTGATATGGACAGAAATTCATATCGCAATATTTTGTCTGAATTGATGTGATAATGATGAATAGAACGATACGTTTATAACATTAGTTTTGTTATCATCCTTTAAACTACTACTAGTTTGATGGTTGTAGCCATCAGCTGTCCCCAGTAACGATCACCCATATTAGCTAACCTTTTCATTTCAAACTTCACATTTCTCTAGCACAGGCTACTTATCGTAATGACCGATATCAGCAAAATGTCTGTGATAAGTGATCAGTATGGTCGGTGTCGATCATTTATGATTTATCGTCCCAGCTGTAACACACACACACGATTCATCTGCTGCAAATGCTAAACATTGCCATTCATACATGTGGTCTAAGGCACTGCATTTCAGTGCTAGAGATGTCACTACAGACACCCTGGTTCAAATCCAGGCTGTATCACAACCGGCTGTGATTGGGAGTCCCATATGGCAGCGCACTATTGGCCCAGTGTTGTCTGGGTTTGACTGGTGTAGGCTGTCATTGTAAATAAGAGTTTGTTCTTAACTGACTTGCCTAGTTAAATAAATAAAATGTGTTTTGTGAATGAATATACTTTGAACAATCCTTTCTAATGTGAATAAAACTCCGTCTCTATTGTTTACAAATGTTGTAAAAAATATATTTTATGAACTTTGAACCAAATGTCTAAATTGAAAAAATCCAGCTGAAATGACAGTCTGTCGGTCTTTCTGTGAAGATCTCAATTTAATATTTTGGTCCAAATTAAAACATCTTAAACTAAAAGGCTACTGTCAAAACATTAGGTGAGGTTTGGGAATCCCCACTGGTCCATGTAAATTAGGTTGTAACTATCAGGGGTTGAGAGTATCATACACTAAATAGTGGCCACCACCCTTTTATTTTGAAAAATAACATTCTATAGAATCTATTGAAAGTGAAATCATTTCCATGGAAATTTGGGATGTTATATCAACTGATGCTGAATTGTCATGTAGAATGTTCATTCAAATTATGCTAACTGATGTGGCTCATGGAGTGGAATGTAGGCCTATTTGTTGAAATGCCAGTTGAGTTAACACAAAACATTACAGCACAGATTGAAGGGTACACACGTACACTTCTAGATTCTATTTCTATGTGAAAACGTATATAAACTTTGGATTTTGTCGTGAACTGCCTCTTTAAGACGTGGGCATTGGGTGGTACCTCCAACGAACCAAATATGCCGACTCATGACGCCCAGGAAGCCCTGACCAAAACTCCCAAATTCCCGCAGATCTGAGACAGCTAAGGTCCCCATGTTATAAGCGTTTTTTACTTTGTAACAATGTGTGTGGTTTTGTTAACGGGTATTTGAGTCGATAATGCTGAATGGTCGGTGTCATGCGGTTCACATGGGATATTTACAGGCTGTTGGGGCTTGGGAGCGGTAAGAAATCTCCACTTTTTACAACTCTTTTCGAACTTTCCTCTCAACTCGTTAACAGTTAGTCGGCAAAAAAAGTTGATTTGGCTTTTGAACTAGGATTACAAAACAGTTCAATGGAGTGTTTGGAACATTTGACTAGTTACACTGGTAGAATAACTAATCTGTAATAACATACTTCGGCGCTTTTGTTGCTTGTTTATGATTAGAAGTTAAAATACATTCAAACAAGTGGCTACGCTTGCCACTCTCCCGCTAGCTTTTTCGACGCTACATTGGTACATTAGTAAATATAAAATGTAACGATTGCTACACGAATTTACTTCTGAGTTTTCATGATGTGGATTGTTGAATGGCCCACAAAAAGAGTTGTAACGTGTCAACTATATTTCAATAAAGTATGTCGGTCTATAGTGAGAACAGCACAGGGTTTTTGCACATTTGCATATCTTAGTGAATGCAGGAATCTGAATGCATACCCATAAAGGCTTGGCTATTAGAGTAACACTTCCTCACATCGCCTCGTCCAAAAACACTTTAATGAAGCACTACTGATAAGAATTGCTCAATCGATAACATGACATAGCCTTGCTCTCCAGAACCCAATGCATTAAAGCTGCAATGTGTAGCAACTAGACAAAATTCACATAGAGGAGTGTGTTATAGACATGTCATTCTCATTGAAAGCAAGTCTAAGAAGCGGTAGAACTGTTCTTTGTCAAATCAAATTGTATTAGTCACACGTGCCGAATAGAAAAGGCGTAGTAGACCTTACAGTGAAATGCTTACTTACGAGCCCCTAACCAACAATGAAGTAAAAAAAAAAAAAAGTAGAATAAGAAATAAAGTAACAAGTTATTAAAGAACAACAGTAAAATAACAATAGCGAGACTATATACAGGGGGGTACTGGTACAGAGTCAATGTGCGGGGGCACCAGTTAGTTGAGGTAATATGTACTAGAGGTCGACCGATTATGATTTCTCAACGCCGATACCGATTATTGGAGGACCAAAACAAAACGATATTAATCGGCCGATTTTTATATATATATATTTGTAATAATGACAATTACAACAATACTAAATGAACAATGAACACTTTTTTATTTTAACTAAATATAATACATCAATAAAATCAATTTAGTCTCAAATAAATAATGAAACGTGTTCAATTTGGTTTAAATAATGCAAAAACAAAGTGTTGGAGAAGAAAGTAAAAGTGCAATATTTCCCATGTATAAAAGCTAACGTTTAAGTTCCTTGCTCAGAACATGAGAACATATGAAAGCTGGTGGTTCCTTTTAACATGAGTCTTCAATATTCCCAGGTAAGAAGCTTTAGGTTGTAGTTATTATAGTACTATTTCTCTCTATACCATTTGTATTTCATATACCTTTGACTATTGAATGTTCTTATAGGTACTTTAGTATTGCCAGCCTAATCTCGGGAGTTGATAGGCTTGAAGTCCTAAACAGCACAATGCTTGAATCACTGCGAAGAGCTGCTGGCAAACGCAGTAAAGTGCGGTTTGAATGAATGCTTACGAGCMTGCTGCTGCCTACCACTGCTCAGTCAGACTGCTCTATCAAATCATAACTTAATTATAATATAATAACACACAGAAATACGAGCCTTAGGTCATTAATATGGTCAAATCCGGAAACTATCATTTCGAAAAAACAAAACGTTTATTCTGGCAACCCTAAGTCTAAATATTGCTGTTACATTACACAACCTTCAATGTTATGTCATAGTTACGTAAAATTCTGGCAAATTAGTTCGCAACGAGCCAGGCGGCCCAAACTGTTGCATATACCCTGACTCTGCGTGCAATGAACGTGTCACGGTCGTTGGCAGAAGCGGACCAAAGTGCAGCGTGGTGAGCGTACATTTTCCTTTTATTTAAAATATCGCCAACAAACGAAGAAACAACCGTGAAGCTTAGAGGGCTATAGTGCCACTAACAAAAGTCAACTACCCACACTGAAAGGAGGGAAAAAGGGCTACGTAAGTATGATTCCCAATCAGAGACAACGATAGACAGCTGTCCCTGATTGAGAACCATACCGGGCCAAAACATAGAAATAAAGAAACATAGAAAACAAAACATAGAATGCCCACCCCAAATCACACCCTGACCAAACCAACTAGAGACATAAAAAGGTTTTCTAAGGTGACAGAACGCAAGAGAAGTGACACAATTTCCCTAGTTTAATATGCCTGCTAACATGAATTTTGTTTAACTAAAAAAATATACTTCTGTGTATTGATTTTAAGAAAGGCATTGATGTTTCTGGTTAGTTACATTCGTGCAATGATTGTGCTATTTTCGCAAATGCGCTTTTGTTAAATCATCCCCCGTTTGGCGAAGTTGGCTGTCTTTGTTAGGAAGAAATAGTCTTCACAGAGTTCGCAACGAGCCAGGCGGCCCAAACTGCTGCATATACCCTGACTCTGTTGCACAGAACACAAGAGAAGTGACACAATTTCCCTAGTTAAAAKAAATTCATGTTAGCAGGCAATATTAACTAAATATGCAGGTTTAAAAATTAATACTTGTGTATTGATTTTAAGAAAGGTGTTGATGTTTATAGTGAGGTACACATTGGTGCAACGACAGTGCTTTTTTCGCGAATGCCCTTTTTAAATCATCACCTGTTTGGAGAAGTAGGCTGTGATTCAATTATAAATTAACAGGCACCGCATCGATTATATGCAACGCAGGACAAGCTCGATAAACTAGTAATATCATCAACCATGTGTAGTTAACTAGTGATTATGTTAAGATTGATTGTTTTTTATAAGATACGGTTAATGCTAGCTAGCACCTTACCTTGGCTCCTTGCTACACTCGCATAACAGGTAGTCAGCCTGCCACGCAGTTTCCTCGTGGAGTGCAATGTAATCGGCCATGATCGGTGTCCAAAAATACAGATTATCGGCCATTCCGATTAATCAGTCGACCTCTAATATGTACATGTAGGTAGAGTTATGAAAGTGACTGTGCATAGTCACTATGCATTGCTATGCTTTCCGTTCTTAAGTTTCAATGTTGCATCTTTTATTTTCGGGTTTGTACAGCAGCCTCAAACGTCTGAAACACCTGAATTTCCATAACCAAAATATTTTCATCAATGCTCACAAAGAAATGCTCATGGCCAGGACTGAAGACAAACAAGTTGTCTTTGGGCTGTGGTTTGATGTGCGTGTTCCTTGGGTGTGTCTGACTGATTTCATGTCAACTGTAATATGGTTACCTTTTCAACTCTAACAATGTATTTGAGAGACAACAAGTGCTCATTGTGCAAATGTATTTATACTTTCAATAAACATTTGGAGACAAAATCTAGTTTACATGTTGTCAACAATCTAAGCCAACCCTGTCTGTTGTGTCCCATAGTGCACACACATCGGTTGTTGCTAAACAACCAACTCTTCTATGGAGAGAATTCCGTTTTGAATTTGAGGACTTCTCCCCTCCTGACTGACTCACCATCTCAAGATTGTCAGCTAATTAGGTTCAACGTGTAGGCTAAAGACCTTGTATTTAGCCAACCTGACAGCAGCTAGCTAGCATAGCTTGGTGATATGGTAGCCAGCTGCAGCTATATTTCTCTGTCAAATCAGTTATGGCAAGAATTAGTGTCTGGAATGTGTTAAATAAGACACACTTGCTACAAAAGTAGTTTGCAACTTAGTTTCAACATTTCATAACATCATGTAAATACATGTTATCGTGGAAACAATATAAACTACTGCCAGTTGAATGCCCATGGTCTTCAGTCAGCTCAGCTACACAATATTCTATAACTGGCAAGTTTTGTCTCTCCTTATGTCCGCTGTTAGATTTTTCCCGGGAAACAAATCCTAGAACTAATCTCCCTACAGGTGTAGGCTACATGTGGACATTGCACAAACATCACCCAACTTGAGTGTAGATGCATCAACAAAAAAATCTAAGGATGTGTTTGTGTTACGAAGACGAAACATTTTCTGCTGTAAATATCATATTGTTGTGCTTATATAGACTATGCCTACACTTTACCTAACAAATAAAATCAGTTGTGTTTAGAGCATAACTTCAGCTGTCTAACCAGAACTAGAATGGCATTTCTATGGTCTATTTGCCCAAATCTAAGGATTATTTGACTATCTAACACACTGACATGCACACCTCTCTGGGTGAGGTTCTGTCTTCAAGTCGCCAGTGAGTGATAAATCCCTTCCATCTATGTAATGTATTACAGGTTATGGACAGGTGCAGTCAGGTGGCAGGAGGGGTGGAGTGTATGACACTCCATCCTGGATATGACAGAGTTTGCCTCATGGGTCAAGCAGGCAGAGTTCAATAACTACAGACAGATGTGAGATGCAGGAGGATGGCACTCTTCTCATACTGAGTAACCTACAGCGTAATATGACAAAAATGCAATAGCTGAACTTATGTAGATATTCTAAACAGTGTTATGATAACAAAATGAAAACACGAAGCATAGAACTCTTTGGTCCTTTAAAAACCTACTCTATGTCAAAGATTGTGTGCTAATAGCTTGGAAAATATATAAATGTGACTCTGGATGATAGCATAATGATGTTTGTTACCAACATTATGGCTGTTTTCCTAAAGAAGTTAAAACCACTTTGTGTTTTGTTTCCTTGTCAGGATACTAACGAGTATCCTGATACTGGTATTGTCCCGGCCCTAGTGGTTATTACCTCCATTACTCTAAAACGGACTGGTGTCTGGTCACTGTCTCCTTATCTGGTGATCTGTCATAATTTTTTGCCCTAGGAAATACACACTCTTTTCAAATCCAATTTTATTTGTCACATGTGCCGACCTTACCGTGAACTGCTTACTTACAAACCCTTAAACAATGCAGTTCAAGAAATAGAGTCAAGACAATATGTACTAAATAATCTAAAGTATTTAAAAAATAATAATAATACAAAATAAAAAGTAACACAAGAAATGTACATGACAATAATGAGGCTATATACAGAGGGTACCGGTACCGAGACAATGTGTGGGGGTACAGGTTAGTCAAGGTAATTTGTAAAGTGACTATGCATAGATAATAAACAGTGAGTACCAGCAGTGTAAAAACAAAGGGGGGGTGGGGGTCAATGTAAATAGTCCGGGTGGGCATTTGATCAGTTCTTCAGCAGTCTTATGGCTTGGGGATAGAAGCTGTTAAGGATCCTTTTGGCCCTAGACTTGGTGCTCCCGTACTGCTTACCGTGCAGTAGCAGGGAGAACAGTCTGTGACTTGAGTGACTGGAGTCTTTGACACATTTTTGGGCCTTCCTCTGACACTGCCTAGTATATAGGTCCTGGATGTCAGGAAGCTTGGCCCCAGTGATGTACTGGGCTGTACGCCCAGTACATCACTGGGGCCAAGTCTAGGACCAAAAGGTGAGCATTTTTGGACAATAAACAAATGACTTGCAAGTACTCGGTTTTATTTTGGAATTTTAGTTCCAACCGGACCAAATGGAAAAAATACAATATAACAAATAGTCAAACTATGTGTGAAAACGCCATTACTGTAGCAGGTTTGCACAGATCCCTATGACTGTGTGCCTCCAGCCAACAAACTACACTTACTCCCAGTTACATTTACACATGGGGAGTGGTGGAAAAAGTACCCAACTGTCATACTTGAGTAAATGTAAAGATACCTTGACAGAAAAGGACTCAAGTAAAAGTCAGTCACCCAGTAAAATTCTACTTGAGTAAAATGATTTGGTTTAAAATATACTTAAGTATCAAAAGTAAAAGTATAATTTCAAATTCCTTATATGTAGCAAACCAGCCACATTTTTTTATATTACGGATAGCCAGGGGCACGCTCCAACATTCACACATAATTTACAAGTGAGTCTGCCAGATTAGAGGCAGTAGTGATGAATTTGACTATTTTCCTGTCCTGCTAAGCATTCAAAATGTAACGAGTACTTTTGGGTGTCAAGGTAAATCTGTCACCCATTGGATGGAAACCTAGTTACAGTGTGTAAATGATCATGCATTAGTGCAGAAAAGAAATAAATAGATTAAAATGCTGGAAATAAACAATTTAACTATGCAAAAGGTTGTGTGAATTAAATAAATAGATGCTAGATGCCTGGCTCAAAAATTGCCCCGTTCTGTTCAGTGATTTAAGCAAACACCTGGGCTATTATTTTAAGTTTTACGGTATTCAGTTTGTGGCCCATATGGGAATCAAACCCACCACTGCCCCAACCAACCAACCCAACTGCGGGAACCACATAACATTTTCAAAATGTTTAAACTTTCTACAAGTTTTCCTCAAAAAAAATTGTCGACAATTTTTCTTTCTCTTGTAGATATCAGAGATTAGTTACATAACATGATACACAGAGAGCACAGGAGGTTGGTGGCACCTTTACCAGGAGCCCCTCTTCCCCAGTTATGGCTGGAGTGGACCAGGTGGAATGGTATCAAACACAGGGTTTCCATGCGTTTGATGCCATTTAATTCGCTCCATTCTAGCCATTATTATGAGCCGTCCTCCCCTCAGCAGCCTCCACTGACAGAGACTAAATACTTTTCCCCTTCTCATTTGTGCTAAATACTGACATGCTGTTCCTCTTTTCTTTTTGATCACTAACTTTACTCTCGCTCTAAATTCGCCACAACATGTTGGGTAGTACGAGTGGCACAGCGCTCTAAGGCACTGCATGTCAGTGCTGGAGGCGTCACTAGACCCTGGTTCGGTTCCAGGCTGTATCACAACCGGCCATGATTAGGAGTCCCATAGGGCGGTGCACAATTGGCCCAGCATCGTCTGGATTAGGGTTTGGCCAGTGTAGGCCGTCATTGTAAATAAGAATTTGTTCTTAACTGACTTTAATAGTTCAATAAAGGTTCAATAAAAAAGCTGTGATTACAAAGTAGCTCCTTGAATCCCCTGGTTTCTGATCTCTTTGTCTAGGCCCGATTCCAGTTGCAGAAAGTGTAGCTTGCAGCTCTATTGTGTAGCTTGCAGCTCTATATTTTTCTAACTACAGAAATGATTCCCGAACAATCTTGAGATGGTGGCAGTCAATCCTCTTTCTGGTGCTTTTTTGTGGCGGAACGACCCAACAATCTCTCATGGTAGAATTTTGCGCTTTCTCACACACCTGTGATCTGAGATGGTAGATGATTTCAGTCATGCAAATGTCTAGCAGGTACAATTATAGAGTATGATGAGTCCAAAATGAGTGCTGGGGTTGTTAGTGCTAAGCTGGAACAAAAGCCTGCACACAGTAAGCATAGCTCTCCGGGACAGGGCAGAGTCGGAGAGCTCTGATTTGGGTAGTGTGTGAATAGCGATGACGAGGGAGGCTGAGTATCGTATTTAGCTAGATGGTGTAGCTAGCCTCCCACAGTTTGGGATGATATACTGTATATTTTACATTCTTGTGTCAGCAAAATCCCCTTTCAGCACCACTAATTTCCTTCAAGAGGTAAACACCGGATCTTTTGTTGCTATTGGCATCAGATCTGGATAATTTGTTGGACAGAGAACATTCCTTTATGATGGGGATTGAAGGAACAGTATGATTTAGCAGGTAATGGGTACTCAGACGGTGCAGTAAGAACATGCGTGTCCTGCCATTTAAGTAGCAGGCCGGACACTGACATAAAATTAGGACTGGGTGGAGTTTTTGCCATATTGCCTAGTGTTTAGTCTACGTCTATCCTGTCCTCTCAGATCTCAGGGTTTCTGGATGGGACCAGATGCTGAGATTTACTCCATCCCTATATGGTCTGGTGGTGAGTCACAGACGGATAGTTAGTCACCGTTGGTGTTTGTGTGTGTGCGCGTGGGAACTACTGCAAGAAACGCCACAGATCTTCCACAATGAGGAGATGGAAATTTCAACAGTGTACAGGTCTATGTATGGATGTCAATCCAGTGTTTTAGCTAAAAGTCCCCCCTGTTCACTTTCCATTTTGGAAACATTTTGCTACATTGTGCCCTACTGAACATGCCCACTGTATCTGTATCTGTATCCCATTACCTGTATATTTGTCCTGGTGTCTTCCAGGAAGAATGAACTGACACAGTGGCCCTGACCTGACCCCTAGCAGCCCAATAGGAAATCAGCATACTGTCATGTGAGGGGAACTTATGACATCAACCACTCTAGTATTATATTCATCATTGGACTTGTACCCCACTGACATCATGGCCGTTTAGATTAAAGGAACAGCTTTCTGAAGAAGAAAAAAAAGAAGAAGATATATACCTTTCAAAAGGTGTATTTATGTGACTACTTTTCACTGAGCTCCTTTTGAGGTTAGAAGACCATAAAGATATACATTTTTATATAACTATCCCTTTAAATGTCTTCCCTTCTCCCCTAAGAAGTTTGAACTCGGCTCAGGGAAGGGACTCTGCGGGCCCTAGTCATGATGAGGCTGTGACATTCACAGGTCAACCAGCTCCCCAGACCTTCCCTGCCCTCCCAGAACATATTGTTGGATGACTTTGTTCCTGTTCAGCCATTTGAAGTCATTTAGAAAATATGTTTTTTTTTCTCTTTTTCTTGAGCTGATGGTCAGGGGGACGGAACATAATTAGAAATAATTTGTAAAATGCAAATTGACCGCAAGAAGCACAAACAAATATAGCATTTGACTAAAACATAATAATTTCAAACTTGCTTACATTTGTATACAGTCAAATATCTCTCTTATGCGTGGGAATACATTCTAACAGATTTCCTAAATTAAATAACAGCCAAGCAAAACACCAGCACTAATTTTAGCCTCTAGTACAGAGACCGATAAATACGATTTTGATGTGTGTTGGTTTGATCATAGCAGATGTTCTATATATGGATACCAACCGTCTCCACCCGCCCTCTTCTTGTCTCTGTGTGTACACTCAGAGATCTCATGATCTGCATCATCACTAAACTCATATTCACCCTGTCCCACCATTTACTAGGCTCACACAAACTCTGTTGGGGTTTTAGGCTGGGTTTCTGTATAGACACTTTGTGACATCTGCTGATGTATAAATGGCTTTATAAATACATTTTGATTTGTTTCTACAGAACTCCCACACCTGTGCTTACACATGTTTCACTTAGAGGCTGCCCTTAGACACAGATCTAGAAAATAAATATAATATTTATTTWAAAAAAGTTTTTTAAATTATATATATATATATTTGTAATAATGACAATTACAACAATACTGAATGAACAATTAACACTTTTATTTTAACTTAATATAATACATAAATAAAATGTATTTAGCCTCAAATAAATAATGAAACATGTTCAATTTGGTTTAAATAATGCAAAAACACAGTTTTGGAGAAGAAAGTAAAAGTGCAATATGTGCCATGTAAAAAAGCTAAAGTTTAAGTTCCTTGCTCAGAACATGAGAACATATGAAAGCTGGTGGTTCCTTTTAACATGAGTCTTCAATATTCCCAGTTAAAAAGTTTTAGGTTGTAGTTATTATAGGACTATTTCTCTCTATACCATTTGTATTTCATATACTTTGACTATTGGATGTTCTTATAGGCACTATAGTATTGCCAGCCTAATCTCGGGAGGCTTGAAGTCATAAACAGAGCTGTGCTTTAAGCATTGCAAAAAGCTGCTGGCAAACGCAGGAAAGAATGCTTACGAGCCTGCTGCTGCCTACCACMGCTCAGACTGCTCTATCAAATACMAAATCATARMCTTAATTATTKAAAAAAATAAACACACAGAAATACGAGCCTTAGGTCATTAATATGGTCAAATCCGGAAACTCATTTCGAAATCAAAACGTTTATTCTTTCAGTGAAATACAGAACCGTTCCGTATTTTATCTAACGGGTGGCATCCATAAGTCTAAATATTGCTGTTACATAGCACAACCTTCAATGTTATGTCATAATTATGTAAAATTTAGGCAAATTAATGATGGTCTTTGTTAAGAAGAAATGGTCTTCACACAGTTCGCAACGAGCCAGGCGACCCAAACTGCTGCATATACCCTGACTCTGCTTACACTGAACGCAAGAGAAGTGACACAATTTCAGACACCGCATTGATTATATGCAACGCAGGACAAGTTAGTTAAACTAGTCATATCATCAACTATGTGTAATTAACTAGTGATTATGTTAAGATTGATTGTTTATTATAAGATACGTTTAATGCTAGCTAGCAACTTACCTTGGCTCCTTGCTGTCTGCACTCCCGTAACAGGTRGTCAGCCTGCCACGCAGTCTCCTCGTGGATTACAATGTAATCGGCCATAATCGGCATCCAAAAATGCAGATTACCGATTGTTATGAAAACTTGAAAACGGCCCTAATTAATCGGCCATTCCGATTAATCGGTCAACCTCTAGTTTCCATGTCAACCCATCCCATCGGAGCTCATTTCCTTCTGTTATTTCAGTTTCCCTATTGTCTCCCCTCAGACAAACTGTAGGCAAATGACACATGATTCCACAACAATCACTCCTTAACCACGGAACTTACTGTTTAACCACTGAACTCTGTTTTGTGTCAAGTGAATCACTGTCTGTTGTTGCCCAGTGCATAACCATGTTTTTTGTTGCCCAGTGAAGGACTTAGATTTTTCACTTAGAATGTATACCAAACAAAAAACATTGATTTAAAAGTTTAACAAACTATACAACGCTATACACAAGGACTCCTTTTAACAATTTACATTGACATTTTTACAGAAACACACTTACTGGAAGAACTGTGCAGATGCAAAGTTTGGTAACAGAATTTCTGTAAAGTCCCAAAATGTTTAAAAAACTCTGTTTAATATCTGCTCTGAATTAAGATTCAACGATGTCAGCCGAAACAATGGGGTGTCATCTATGACACCACACCTTGACATTGAAAAAATCTATTTGGTTTATTGAGTAAGTGAAGTGGATTTACACCCGGTAACGGAATTTCATCATGGGTCCCTGATCTGTACAACATAGAAATGCATAATTATGGATATGAATGTCATTCTCTTCATGGTGATGTATCCTAAATAGGTACACTAAAGTATACATATGAAATATCCTCCTTTGCATATCTGGGTATTATTCTACACACTGGCTATTATTTTAATGAGCTCTGCTCTCAAACAAGACCACATTTTGTTGGTCCGGACCAAATCTGAAACAATCATAGATGTCTATGTTTCACAAGTTTGGACATCAAATTACGACACKGTAGAGATCAGTACAGTTGAGCACAGTAAAGTATAGTACAGTACATTATAGTGTTCTCAACTCGTGTGCCCTACTGTGTACTGTGCTGAACTGTACTGTACTGAACTAATACTCTGCTCTACTGTGCTGTCCAAACTTGTGAACCCAACTGTGGTTTGACTTCTATGATTTCCCATTGTAGCCAATTCAATTGCAGAAATCCGTCACTGATTTTGGTGATTTTAAAAGTAACTTTTTTAATCACTATCATAACTCTGCATTGTTGATGAAGGACCCATAACTATTTCACAGCACCTGTTGTTTATGAAGCATGTGACAAATACATTTATTTGACTTAATCATTTATAACGAAAAATGTATATCAGTAAAAACACTAACTAATTGATAAGTCTACCTTTACTTGTTACTTCTGTTAACTTTCATTATTGTCCCTCATGAGGGAGAGAAATGAGAAAATATCTTAAAGATGAGTGGGTTTTTGGTAACGGAATTTCAAGGCACAAGCCAATGTTTCTAAAACTTACTCAAGGCAGAAAAAATTATCCAAATCTAAAAATACGGTTCCTATAGAAAGTCTACACTCCCTTTCAAAATGTTCAACTTTTGTTGCCTTATAGCATGGAATTAAAATACTTAACACTCTTTGATCTACACATCCTACCGCACAAGTGACATTTTTTTATGTATTTTTTTGAAAATCAATAAATGGAATAGCTTGGTTGCGTACTGTACTGTAAGCGTCCACCCACCTTGTAATGGCAATCCTAAATTAGCTCAGGGCTAACCAATCACATTCAGAATCACACACCACGTTTATTGGCCTCAACCTGTGTTAAATTGTATTGATTCACATGATTTCAGGATTCATTCAGCAGTTCCTGTAGGTTCTGTCTGCTAGTAGTGCAAAGCAAACACTCAATCATGAGCACCAAGGATCTTAAAAAAAMAAAACAGGGACAAAGTTGTGGAAAGGCACAGATTGGTGTCACAGCTAGGCATACAGTGCATTCGGAAAGTATTCAGACATTTTGTTACATTACAGCTTTATTCTAAAATATTTGAAGGAAGAAAAGAAAAAACATGACAAAGCGAAAACAGTAAAAAAAAAAATGTTTTAAAAATAAACATTTATTTGCATAAGTATTCAGACCATTTACTATGAGACTCAATATTGAGCTCAGGTGCATCCTGTTTCCATTGATCATCCTTGAGATGTTTCTACAACTTGATTGGAGTCCACCTGTGGTAAATTCAATTGATTGGACATGATTTGGAAAGGCACACACCTGTCTATATAAGCTCCCTCAGTTGACAGTGCATGTCAGAGCAGAAACTAAGCCATTAGGTCGAAGGAATTGTCCGTAGAGCTCCGAGACAGGTTTGTGCTGAGGCACACATCTGGGGAAGGGTACCCAAACATTTCTGCAGCATTGAAGGTCCCCAAGAACACAGTAGCCTCCATCAATATTTAATGAGCTGGCCGCCCGGCCAAACTGCGCAATCAGGGGGAAAAGGGCCTTGATCAGGGAGGTTACCAAGAACCCGATGGTCACTCTGATAGAGCTTCAGTGTACTTGGGAGAACCTTCCAGAAGGACAACCATCTCTGCAGCACCACCAATTAGGCCATTATGGTAGAATGACCAGACGGAAGCCACTCCTCAGTTAAAGGCACATGACAGCCCGCTTCGATTATGCCARACGGCACCTAAAGGACTCTCCGACTATGAGAAACAAGATGGCCTGAATGCGAAGCGTCACGTCTGGAGTGCACCTGGCTCCATCCCTACAGTGAAGCATGGTGGTGGCAGAATCATGCTGTGGAGATTATTTTCAGCGGCAGGGACTGGGAGACTAGTCAGGATGAACGGAGCAAAGTACAGAGAGATCCTGGATGAAAACCTGCTCCAGAGCGCTCAGGACCTCAGACTGGGGGTGAATGTTCACCGTCCAACAGGACAATGACCCTAAGCACACAGCCAAGACAACGCATGAGTGGCTTCGGTACAAGTTTCTGAATGTCCTTGAGTGGCCGAGCCAGACCCCGGAATTGAACCCGATCGAACATCCTATTTTCAGGAAATACCTGAAAATAGGTGTGCCGCGACGTTCCCCATCCAACTTGACAGAGCTTGAATGGGATATGCAGAGAAGAATGTTAGAAATTCCCCAAATACAGGAGTGTCAAGCTTGTAACGTCATACCCAAGAAGACTTGTGGCTGTAATCGCTTCCAAAGGTCCTTCAACAAAGTACTGAGTAAAGGGTCTGAATATTTATGTATACTTCAGTTTAGTATTTTTTTATACATTTGCCAAATGATGGGGTATTGTGTGTAGATTGAGGGGAAAAAACAATTTAATCAATTTTAGAATAAGGCTGTGGAAGAAGTCACGGTCTGAATACTTTCCGAATGCGCTGTATTTCTAGAGAAGTCACATGTACACCTCTTGACTGCTGTTTCACTTCTTCATTTTTAATGTCCTCGTTTTGATCCATTGGTCTCCATCAGAATTCAGAGCTTGAAATGTAAAACACAGAAGATTGAATCCTGTCGGTGTAAGATGCATGTTAAACTCATTCCACAGAGGGCAGAGTTTCTGCGCTCCCCCTTGGACTTGATTGATAATTATGGTCACTGGGTAGTAAGGAACTTCCCTCATCTAATTGTCTCGGTCTTAATTGACAGGATAAAAACCAAAAACCAGCAGACACTATGGACACTACTCCATGGAATGAGTTTGACACCCCTGTTTTAAGGCTTTRACCATAAACAATATAAAAAAAATGATATATATTCTCAGTTCTCCTTTTGCAGAAGGAACTGTTCAGACTTATGTGCGTGACAGACTGACTTGAATCCGTTGGCAGCGAAGCCGTGACCTGGTTCAAGCCTGTATCTGACCGCAAAGTTCTGTTAATGTTAGCTAGGTTTCAACCAATTCTCTATATCAGACATTGATTGGCTTACCTTTTTGAGCATGTAACGTATGAATAGAACCCTGATGTACACATTAGGAACACCTTCTCTTTCCATGACAGACTGACCACCTGAATCCAGGTGAAAGCTATGATCCTTTATTGATGTCACTTGTTAAATCCACTTCAATCAGTGTAGATGAAGAAGAGGAGACAGGTTAAAGAAGGTTTATTAAGCCTTTAGACAATTGAGACATGGATTGTCTATATGTGCCATTTAGAGGGTGAATGGGCAAGACAAAATATTGCATTTGAACGGGTTATGGTAGTAGGTGCCAGGCGCACAGGTTTGAGTGTGTCAAGAACTGCAACGCTGCAGAGTTTTTCACGCTGAACAGTTTCCCATGTGTATCAAGAATGGTCCACCACCCAAAGGTTATCCAGCCAACTTGAAACAACTGAGGAAAGGAAGCATTGGWGTCAACATGGGCCAGCATCCCTGTGGAATGCTTTCAACACTTTGTAGTCCATGCCCTGATTAATTGAGGCTGTTCTGAGGGCAAATGGGGGTTCAACTCAATATTMGGAAGTTGTTCCTAATGTTTTGTACACTCGTATGTTTTTGTTTTTTGCCCAGAAGCCCCCAGTGCCCAGGGTCAGGAGGAGATGGAGTGTGGCGCAGCGACCCCTGACCCCACCGATGACGTCACACTGTCTCAGGTAAGGTAATCATCTTCAAATCATATTTTTTGCAGGAATCTCCAATGATTTTTCTGAAAATGATGTGACACTATCAGTCAGAGGTAAGGACATGTTACACTGAAGGACAATGTATGTTTGAGTGTTCGGAGCATTGTGGTCTTAAAGTTAAAAGGCATGCTCTGGAACTTAGGCGATGACTGAGTMTTTTTTTAAACCTCCCGCTTTGGGCTGGATGTGCCAATGTGTAGTTCATACATGCATAATCTATGAGCAGAATTACTGTCTTACCTCAATTAGCTACAAAATCCCTAGTTTGAAAGCRACGGTTTTTCTGKGAGCTGTGCTGCACCATTTTCCCCTACATTTTCCCCCACGGGTACCAGCCTCCTAGCAATTTGACTTCTAGCCAATGAGCTTCAGTCCCTCAACATTTGAGTGACAGCCAACAASTGTTGCACACACATAGTAGAGGGAGAGCAATGATGTGGTGCACATATCTTCACAAATGTGACGTAGTATGCAATTTTCAAGGACCACTTACGGTTCGTGAGCACTACTTTCAGAACTACTGGCTAGAACGTATACAGTAGTACCAGATAATGTCTTTAAGGAACAGGACATCAGTGGAGAGGACAGTCTGAGTGAGGAGGAGAAGGCCAAACGCAGAGTGGAGCGACGCAGAGCCAAGAGGAAGGTGAGCAACACACGCACACACACACACACCTACTCCTCCTGAGCCATAGTGTTTAGTTAAAATACATGAGACCTACATGAGTCCATAGTGAACAACATAGTCATCTGTATTCCTGATGCGTGATGCTGTTTCTATGTTTCTCTCAGCGTCAACGGGAGCGCAAGAAGCTGGAGCAGGTAAAGATGCCTGAGAGCACCGAGCAGGTAAACTCCAAACCAATATTACATGTCTTCTAAATTAATCTGAATCATATGACGATTAGCACCCTAATTTGCAGTAATCAAAAAAAGGAATGGTTTGTATGGAAAGGAATGGTTGTTATAAAAAGGAATGGACAGTTGGCATTCCAGCTAGGTTATGATATGCTCTCTCTAACTGTGTGTGTTTACCAGGACGCTGAAGATGAGGATGATGATGGTGGTGAATCTGAGGAGGAGGAAGCAGATGAGAGCGATTCTGAGCTTGAGGAGGAGGAGCAAGAAGAAGAAAAAGAGGATAGAGCAGCCATTCCTTGCTCCAAGGAGCCTCCCGCCCCATCCCCAGCCCCCTCGGGGACTAAAGGACCCCAGAAGACCGCTGCACGACACTCTGAAGAGGTAGGGATAGATTGACTCCTTCATCTTGGCAATGGCGTAAGAGCCTTGTCCCAGGTCTGCTTGTGCTGTCTGTGACAATGACTATAGGAATTGTAAAGACTGCACAAACTGAGATGGAACCAGGCCAATTATGTAGTGTTGTTGAGTCAAGAAACAGTCTGGGAAGCTACCCAGGCTAGTTTAGGGGAGCCGTCTCTACTTGAGGAGTCTTAATACACACTGATGGGTAACTTTAGTAAACCACTCTCTCTCTCTCACACATATGATTTCTTTATTTTTGTCTCTACTGTAGGAACCGGAGTGGGATGTGAGCTGTGCGTTCTTTGCCAACGCTGCTAGCCACATCAGGCCAAAAGGCTGGACCAAACCTGGTCGCAAGTCCAAGGAGAATGAGGGCAGAACCAGAGAGGTAAGTGGATCGTGAGCATTGGGATATCTACCTTGCTGGCTAGTTGCTATGGTAAGAGTGGTGCTAGCCAGGATATCTAGCTAGCTGGTTGCTGTGGTGGGTGTTTTGTTGATGTCTGTCTCTAAGAGTTGTGGCAACGATAACTAGCTAGTTAGCTACTTAGAAGTTGCACTGGTAGGAGTGTTGTTGGGGTTAAAGATGTTTCTGTGGTAGGTGTGTTGATGATAGCTAGCTAGCTGTCTGCTGTGAGACTTAGGATATCTTGCCATCTAGAAGTCACTGCGTTGTAGAAGTGTTGTTGAGGCTAAGGATAGCTAGGTAGCTAGCTAGTTGGTGAAAGCTTGCTGTTTGATAGCTGTTATAGCAGTGTTGGTGATTACTTGCTGTCTGCACTAAGAGTGTTTAATGGCTAACTGTCTTGCTGGTGGTAGTGTCAGGGCTAAGGATAGCTAGGTACAGTATTATCTACTGTGTAGGAGTGTGGGGTCTAAGGATAGCTAGGTACAGTATCTATCTACTGTGTTAGGAGTGTGGGGTCTAAGGATAGCTAGGTACAGTATCTATTTACTGTGGTAGGAGTGTGGGGTCGGGTGCTAAGGATAGCTAGGTACAGTATCTGTTTACTGTGGTAGGAGTGTGGGGTCTAAGGATAGCTAGGTACAGTATCTATTTACTGTGGTAGGAGTGTGGGGTCTAAGGATAGCTAGGTACAGTATCTATTTACTGTGGTAGGAGTGTGGGGTCTAAGGATAGCTGGTACAGTATTATTTACTGTGGTAGGAGTGTGGGGTCTAAGGATAGCTAGGTACAGTATTATCTACTGTGGTAGGAGTGTGGGGTCTAAGGATAGCTAGGTACAGTATCTACTGTGGTAGGAGTGTGGGGGTCGGGGTTAATGATAGCTAGGTACAGTATCTATTTACTGTGGTAGGAGTGTGGGGTCGGGTCTAAGGATAGCTAGGTAAGTATCTATTTACTGTGGTTGGAGTGTGGGGTCTAAGGATAGCTAGGTACAGTATCTATTTACTGTGGTAGGAGTGTGGGGTCTAAGGATAGCTAGGTACAGTTATCTATCTACTGTGGTAGGAGTGTGGGGTCTAAGGATAGCTAGGTAAGTATCTATTTACTGTGGTTGGAGTGTGGGGTCTAAGGATAGCTAGGTAACGTATCTATTTACTGTGGTAGGAGTGTGGGGTCTAAGGATAGCTAGGTACAGTATATATTTACTGTGGTAGGAGTGTGGGGTCGGGGTCTAAGGATAGCTAGGAGCTAGCTAGTTGGTGAAAGCTTGCTGTTTGATAGCTGTTATAGCAGTGTTGGTGATTACTTGCTGTCTGCACTAAGAGTGTTGATGGATAACTGTCTGCTCTGGTGGTAGTGTCAGGGCTAAGGATAGCTAGGTACAGTATCTACTACTGTGTTGGAGTGTGGGGTCTAAGGATAGCTAGGTAGTATTACTGTGGTAGGAGTGTGGGGTCTAAGGATAGCTAGGTACAGTATCTACTGTGGTAGGAGTGTGGGGTCGGGGTCTAATGATAGCTAGGTACAGTATCTATTTACTGTGGTAGGAGTGTGGGGCGGGTCTAAGGATAGCTAGGTACAATATATTTACTGTGGTAGGAGTGTGGGGTAGGGTCTAAGGATAGCTAGGTACAGTATCTATTTCTGTGGTAGGAGTGTGGGTCGGGGTCTAAGGATAGCTAGGTACAGTATCTATTTACTGTGGTAGGAGTGTGGGGTCGGGGTCTAAGGATAGCTAGGTACAGTATCTATTTACTGTGGTAGAGTGTGGGGTCTAAGGATAGCTAGGTACAGTATCTATTTACTGTGGTAGGAGTGTGGGGTCTAAGGATAGCTAGGTACAGTATCTATCTACTGTGGTAGGAGTGTGGGGTCTAAGGATAGCTAGGTACAGTATCTATTTACTGTGGTAGGAGTGTGGGGTTAAGGATAGCTAGGTACAGTATCTACTGTGGTAGGAGTGTGGGGTCGGGGTCTAATGATAGCTAGGTACAGTATCTATCTACTGTGGTAGGAGTGTGGGGTCTAAGGATAGCTAGGTACAGTATCTATTTACTGTGGTAGGAGTGTGGGGTCTAAGGATAGCTAGGTACAGTATTTTTACTGTGGTAGGAGTGTGGGGTCTAAGGATAGCTAGGTACAGTATATCTATTTACTGTGGTAGGAGTGTGGGGTGTCTAAGGATAGCTAGGTACAGTATCTATTTACTGTGGTAGGAGTGTGGGGTCTAAAGGATAGCTAGGTACAGTATCTATTTCTGTGGTAGGAGTGTGGGGTCTAAGGATAGCTAGGTACAGTATCTATCTACTTGTGGTAGGTTTGGGTCTAAGGATAGCTAGGTACAGATTTATTTATGTGGTAGGAGTTGGGTCTAAGGATAGCTAGGTACAGTATCTATTTACTGTGTAGAGTGTGGGTTCTAAGGATAGCTAGGTACAATATCTATTTACTGTGGTAGGAGTGTGGGGTCGGGGTCTAATGATAGCTAGGTACAATATCTATTTACTACTGTGGTAGGAGTGTGGGGTCTAAGGATAGCTAGGTACAGTATCTATTTACTGTGTAGGAGTGGGGGTCGGGTCTAAGGATAGCTAGGTACAATATCTATTTACTGTGGTAGGAGTGTGGGGTCTAAGGATAGCTAGGTACAGTATCTATTTACTGTGTAGGAGTGTGGGTTCTAAGGATAGCTACGTACAATATCTATTTACTGTGGTAGGAGTTTGGGGTCGGGGTCTAAGGATAGCTAGGTACAGTATCTATTTACTGTGGTAGGAGTGTGGGTTCTAAGGATAGCTAGGTACAATATCTATTTAACTGTGGTAGGAGTTTGGGGTCGGGTCTAAGGATAAAGTAAAGGTTACGTATCTATTTACTGTGGTAGGAGTGTGGGGTCGGGGTCTAAGGATAGCTAGGTACAGTATATATTTACTGTGGTAGGAGTGTGGGGTCGAGGTCTAAGGATAGCTAGGTACAGTATCTATTTAYTGTGGTAGGAGTGTGGGGTCGGGGTCTAAGGATAACTAGGTACAGTATCTGTTTACTGTGTGTTGGCAATAGGTTGCTGTCAGTAGTAGGAGTGTTAACTGTCTACTGTAATAGGGGAGACCAGGGATAAATTGGACGCCTTAGTCTAGAGTTAAAATAGGAACTAATAGATGTGATTATTGAAGAAGAAAAAATACTATCATACCTTTTACTATCATTCTAAATTGCCAGCTCTCTTTTTTGGATTGTCCTGTGGAACATTCCCCATGTGTCTAATGATGTATCATTTTTCAGTAAGATGAGGTCTTTTGATTGGTATAGTTTATGAAAATATTCTGAACAAAAATATAAACACAACAATTTAGTTTTTGTCATTAGTTTTCATCAGGGAAAAACAGGTTGTTGACTAATATTTTTCGTCATAGTTATTGTTGACAAAATTAACACTGCCGTGCAGCCTGTTACGTTTAACCCCGCATACGGGGTCAATTGTAACATTTCACTTCCGCCACTCTCAGTTGAATTGTAAACGACTGGTATGTCCAAGAAACGCAGTTATTGTGTAATGGTAGCTGAGACGTACAGTACCACTCAAAAGTTTGGACACACCTACTCATTCAAGGGTTTTTCTTTATTTTTACTATTCTCTACATTGTAGAATAATAGTGAAGACATCAAAACTATAAAATAACACATGGAATCATGAAGTAACCAAAAAAGTATTTAATATTTGAGATTCTTCAAAGTAGCCACCTTTGCCTTGATGACAGCTTTGCACACTTGGCATTCTCTCCACAAGCTTTATCTGGAATGCTTTTCCAACAGTCTGAAGGAGTTTTCACATATGCTTAGCACTTGTTGGCTGCTTTTGCTTCCCTCTGCGGTCCAACTCATCCCAAACCATCTCAATTGGGTTGAGGTCGGGTGATTTGTGGAGACCAGGTCATCTGATGCAGCACTTCATCACTCTCCTCCTTGGTCAAATAGCCCTTATACAGCCTGGAGATGTGTTGTGTCATTGTCCTGTTGCAAAACTGCTGCAAAACATTGTCCTGTCTGCGTCTCACAAAGAGACGGCGGTTGGAACCAAAAATCTCAAATTTGGACTCATCAGACCAAAGAACACATTTCCACTGGTCTACTGTCCATTGCTCGTGTTTCTTAGCCCAAGCAAGTCTCTTCTTATTGGTGGCCTTTAGTAGTGGTTTCTTTGCCGCAATTTGAACATGAAGGCCTGATTTCACGCAGTCTCCTCTGAACAGTTGATGTTGAGATGTGTGTGTTACTTGAACTCTGTAGCATTTATTTGGACTGCAATCTGAGGTGCAGTTAACTCTAATGAACTTATCCTCTGCAGCATAGGTAACTCTGGGTCTTCCTTTCCTGTGGCGGTCCTCATGAGAGCCAGTTTAAACATAGCGCTTGATGGTTTGTACATGTAGGTGGGGGTGAAGTGACTATGCATAGATAATAAACAGCTAATAGCAGCAGTGTACAAAACAAATGGAGGGGGGGGGGGTCGTCAATGTAATAGTCCGGAGGCTATTTGATTCATTGTTCAGCAGTCTTATGGCTTGGGGGAAGAAGCTGTTAAGGACCATTTTGATCCTAGACTTGGCGCTCCGGTACCGCTTGCTGTGCGGTAGCAGAGAAAACAGTCTATAACTTGGGTGACTGGAGTCTCTGACAATTTCATGGGCTTTCCTCTGACACCACCTGGTATAGAGGTCCTGGATGGCAGGAATGTTGGCCTCAATGATGTACTGGGCCGTACGCACCACCCTCTGTAGTGCCTTACGGTCAGATGTCGAGCAGTTGCCATACCAGGCGGTGATGCAACCGGTCAGGATGCTCTCGATGGAGTAGCTGTATAACTTTTTGAGGATCTGGAGACCCATGCCAAGTCTTTTTAGTCTCCTGAGGGGAAAAGGTTTTGTCGTGCCCTCTTCACGACTGTCTTGGTGTGTTTGGACCATAATAGCTCATTGGTGATGTGGACACCAAGGAACCTGAAACTCCACTACAGGCCGTTGATGTTAATGGAGGCCTGTTCGTCCTGTAGTCCACGATCAGCTCTTTTGTCTTGCTCACGCTGAGGTAGATGTTGTTGTCCTGCCACCATACTGTCAGTTCTCTGACCACCTCCCTATAGGCTGTCTCATCGTTGTCGGTGATCAGGCCTACCACTGTTGTGTCGTCAGCAAACTTATTGATGGTGTTGGAGTCGTGTTTGGCCATGTGGTCGTGGGTGAACAGGAAGTACACACCCCTGAGGGGCCCCAGTGTTGAGGATCAGCGTGCCAGACGTGTTGTTGCCTACCCTTACCAGCTGGGGGTGGCCGGTCAGGAAGTCCAGGATCCAGTTACAGAGGAAGGTGTTTTCAGCCCAGGGTCCTTAGCTTAATGATGAGCTTCGTGGGCATTATGGTGTTGAACGTTGAGCTGTAGTCAATGAACAGCATTCTTACATAGGTGTTCCTTTTGTCCAGGTGGGAAAGGGCAGTGTGTAGTGCGATTGCGTTATCTGTGGCTCTGTTGGGGCGGTATGCGAATTGGAGTGGGTCTAGGGTATACGGGAGGGTGCTATTGATGTGAGCCATGACCAGCCTTTTAAAGCACTTTTGATTACTGTCCAGTGCTATGGGGCGGTAATCATTTAGGCAGGTTACCTTCGCTTCCTTGGGCACAGGGACTATGGTGGTCTGCTTGAAACATGTAGGTATTACAGACTCAGACAAGGAGAGGTTGAAAATGTCAATGAAAACACTTGCCAGTTAGTTCGCGCGTGCTTTGAGTACATGTCCTGGTAATCCATCTGGCCCTATGGCTTTGTGAATGTTGACCTGTTTAAAAGTCTTGCTCACATTGGCTACCGAGAGCATTATCACAGTCATCCAGAACAGCTGGTACTCTTGTGCATGCTTCAGTGTTGCTTACCTTGAGGCAAGCATAAAAGGCATTTAGCTCGTCTGATAGGCTTGCGTCACTAGGCAGGTCGCGTCTGGGTGTACCTTTTGTAGTCTGAAATATTTTTCAAAGCCCTGCCACATTGGCAGGGGGTCAGAGACTGTGTAGTAGGATTCAATCTTAATCCTGTATTGCTTGTTTGATGGTTCATCTGAGGGCAAAGCGGATTTCTTATAAGTGTCCGGATTAGTGTCCCGCTCCTTGAAAGTGGCAGCTCTAGCCTTTAGCTCAATGCAGATGTTGCCTGTAATCCATGGCTTCTGGTTGGGATATGTAGTACGGTCACTGTGTTGATGATGCCGTCGATGCACTTATTGATAAAGCCATTGGAATGTGTTCCCAGGATTCATCCAGTCTGTGCTAGCAAAACAGTCCTGTAGCGTAGCATCCACGTCATCTGACTACTTCCGTGTTGAGCGACTCACTGGTACTTCCTGCTTTAGTTTTTGCTTGTAAGCAGGAATCAGGTAGATAGAATTATGGTCAGATTTCCTAAATGGAGGGCGGGGGAGAGCTTTGTATGCATCTCTGTGTTTGGAGTAAAGGTGGTCTGTAGGTTTTTTATTTAAAAAAATCCCTCTGGTTGCATGTGTGACATGCAGGTAAAAATGTGGTGAAACTGATTTGTTTGCCTGCATTAAAGTCCCTGGCCACTAGGAGTGCCGCTTCTGGGTGAGCATTTTCTTGTTTGATTATGGCCTTAGAGTTGGTTGAGCGTGGTCTTAGTGCCAGCATCGGTCTGTGGTGGTAAATAGACGGCTACAAATAGTTTAGATGAGAACTCTCTTGGTAGATAGTGTGGTCTACAGCTTATCATAAGGTACTCTACCTCAGGCGAGCAATACCTCGAGCTGTTATTGACAAAAAGACACACACCCCCACCCCTCGTCTTACCAGACGTAGCTTCTCTGTTCTGCCGGTGCATTGAAAATCCCTCCAGCTCTATATTATCTGTGTCGTCGTTCAGCAACGACTCAGTGAAACATAAGATATTACAGTTCTTAATGTCCTGTTGGTAGGATAATCATGTTAGCAAGTAGGACGGTTGGCAGTGGGAGTTTACTCGCTCGCCTATAGATTCTCAGAAGGCAGCGTGATTTGCTTCCTCTTTTCCTCCGTCTTTTCTTCACGCAAATGGCAGGGATCTGGGCCTGTTCCCGGGAGAGCAGTATATCTTTCTCGTCAGACTCGTTGAAGGAAAACGCTTCTTCCAGTTCGTGGTGAGTAATCGCTGTTCTGATGTCTAGAAGTTATTTTCGGTCATAAGAGACGGTACCAGAAACATTATGTACAAAATAAGTTTAAAAAATAAGCTATAAAAATAACAAAATAGCACAATTGGTTAGGAACATTAAAACGTCAGCCATCCTCTTCGGCACCATCTTACTATATGTGTTATTTCATAGTTTTGATGTCTTCAATATTATTCTACAATGCAGAAAATAGTAAAATTAAGAAAACCCCTGGAATGAGTAGGTGTAAACTTTTGACTGGTACTGTATGTTTATATAAAAATATTATTCATCCAACTCCAACAATCTTGTCATGAATAAGCAAAAGGCTTTTATCTGGTCTCCCATCGTGTTGATATCTGTAGGTCGTGGCAGGTTCAATGTCCTCCCTAAGGTGAGGTGAACTCTGCATCTGGATGGCATGGTAAACAGTTATTGGAACGTTTATGTGTTTGACCTTGCATAGTCTCACACATACATATACATGGATACACATACACTGCCTCAGTGCACAGGCTAGAGCACGGTCAGTCGTGTCACTGGGTCAGAGGTTACCAACAGTTTTATTTATTTATATATATATATCATTTCCTAGAAAGTCAGTCACATTTTACTGATGTATCCTAGGCCTACGTGCTTTTTATCTAACACTTTTCCACAAAGTGCTTATTAGCATGTTATAACAGCAACCCAGGCCTAAAGCTGCAGGTTACAGTGACAATAAACATCTTCCTAGGTAGGACAAACTCTAGGGAGCTAATATGCGAACAAATTAATGTGTTTGCCTTACTTTTTCGGGAACATGTTCTGGCTTCTTCAGGTGAATGGAACAGATGCTGTGACTAAGAGAAGCGCCTCGTTGACAGGTGAGTGTGTGCGTTTATCCATCCATCCAGGTGTGGCAGCGTTAGGCAGTGATCAATTACACACACTACTCTCTGTACACACCCTCACACACATACGGGTGCACACACACACACCTTGCTGTGCAAACATGCTCAGATGTTGTTTGTACATTTGAGCCTCTGGCTGTGTATGTGCCCTGTAGAAAAAGGGATCAAGCTGGTGCAGGAGGGCCAGTATTCTCAAGCCATCGTTATGTTTACAGAAGCCATCAGATACGACCCAAAGGATTACAGGTAATATCACATCGTTATATGTCTGCATTATATCACTTACTACAGCATGACCTCTGACCTCAATACGCTAGTTACAGTGAGCTCCAAAAGTATTAGGACAGTGACGCCTTTTTTGTTGTTACAGCGGAGGTTAGCATTTTTGGGGGGGTATGATATTTATGCCTCTTAACTTTCTCACTCATCATTATTCACAATTACTTCAGGATTTTCCGTAATCATGGTAGCATCCACATTCATGTAGAAGTGTTTAGAAACATTCTATTCTTATTTACAATAAAAGTGACTCCAAGATGACACTACATTAATTACCGTTCATTTCTATTGGGCACAAAATAATCTGAAACACAACCAAAACAAACAGCAAATGCATCCAACAAGTTTGCGGAGTCACAAGCTTGATGTAGTCACTGTGTTCTAGGAATATGGAACCAACTACTTCACTTTTTATTTCTTTAGTACACAAGTGAATTTGTCCCAATACCTTTCTTCCCTTAAAATGTACAAAMAGTCCTGTAATTTCTGAACGGTTGAAATGGAATGGATGAATGGATGAAAATACCCTCAAATGAATGCTGACAGTCTACAATTTAACCTCATACTCATTGTATCATTTCAAAGCCAAAACAACAACAAATGTGTCCCTGTCCTAATATCAATCAATCAAATGTATTTATAAAGCCCATTTTACATCAGCAGATGTCACAAAGTGCTATACAGTGCTATACAGAAACCCAGCCTAAATCCCCAAACAGCAAGCAATGCAGATGTAGAAGCACGGTGGCTAGGAAAAACTCCCAAGAAAGGCCACAACCTAGGAAGAAATAGAGGAACCAGGCTATGAGGGGTGGCCAGTCCTCTCCTGGCTGTGCCGGGTGGAGATTATAACAGTACATGGCCAATATGTTCAATCGTTCATAGATGACCAGCAGGGTCAAATAATAATAATCACAGTGGTTGTCGAGGGTGTAACAGGTCAGTTGGCTTTTCATAGCCGAGCATTGAGAGTTCGAGACCGTAGGTGCTGTAGAGAGAAATATTAGAAAACAGCACGACCAGGTGGACTGGGGACAGCAAGGAGTCATCAGGCCAGGTAGTCCTGAGGCATGGTCCTAGGGCTCAGGTCCTCCGGGAGCGGGAGAGAGCGAGAATTAGAGGGAGAATACTTAAATTCACACAGGACACTGGATAAGACAGGAGAATTACACCAGACATAACAGCACCCCGACACAAACTATTGCAGCATAGATACTGGAGACTGACTGTGTCTAGCCGACATCAATACATTGGTACAGTACGACATAGACAATAAACCACAGTTTACCCTCTGTGTCTCCGTGTGTGTGTCTCTGTATGTGTGTGTGTGTCTCCGTGTGTGTGTCTCTGTATGTGTGTGTGTGTGTGTCTCCGTGTGTGTGTCTCTGTATGTGTGTGTGTGTGTGTGTCTCCGTGTGTGTTTATCTGTCTGTCCGTCCAGGTTCTTTGGGAACCGGTCGTACTGTTATAGCTGTTTGGAGCAGTACCCCCAGGCCCTGTCTGATGCTGAGAGGTCCATCCAGCTGGCACCTGATTGGCCTAAAGGACACTTCCGCAAGGGCAGTGCACTCATTGGGATGAAGGTGGACCACAGACTGCATAACTGTCCTCTCCTGTTCTTTTGTATTCTATAGGATGCAAATTCTCCGTATAGTGATTATTTACCAATTATATAATATATGTTTATGCAGGCTTGAGGAGTCTTGACCTCCTAAGTGTGTGTATGTGTGTGTGTAGCGGTACAGTGAGGCGGAGAAAGCCATGGAACAGGTGCTGAAGCTGGATAAAGACTGTGAGGAGGCTGTCAACGATCTCTTCAACTGCAAAGTCTTACAGCTTATGGTGAACACACACATCTTTGAATACACACACATGTGGCTATGTGCTACCAACGTGCTCATGATACGTATGGGAAATGGCAATGTATAGCTATAGTTACAGATCTCCTAAACTGTTTCCTAGTCTCCTTTCTTTTATGAAAAGCAGCGGAGGACGGGAAGACTGGAGTTTAGGTTTAGTGCTTTTTCACACTGCTACTCACACAGCTGTTCCATGTACAGTGCCGTGAAAAAGTATTTGCCCCCTTTCTCTATTTTTGAATATTTTTGATACTGAATGTTATCAGATATTCAACCAAAAACCTAATATTAGATACAGGGAACATGTCGCGCTCTGTCGCCCTTTCTGTCGCGCTCTCTCTCTCGCCCGCTCTGACGCGCTCTCTCTCTCTCTCTCGCCCGCTCTGTCTCGCTCTCTCTCTCTCGCCCGCTCTGTCTCGCTCTCTCTCCCGCCCGCTCTGTCGCGCCCGCTCTGTCGCGCTCTCTCGCCCACTCTCGTGGGCTGCAAAAGTAAACATTACACTCACAGAAGTTCCAAAAGAATAAAGACATTACAAATGTCATATTATGTGCATATATACAGTCGTGGCCAAAATTTGAGAATGACACAAATATTAATTTTCACAAAGTATGTTGCCTCAGTTTGTATGATGGCAATTTGCATATACTCCAGAATGTTATGAAGAGTGATCAGATGAATTGCAATTAATTGCAAAGTCCCTCTTTGCCATGCAAATGAACTGAATCCCCCAAAAACATTTCCACTGCATTTCAGCCATGCCACAAAAGGACCAGCTGACATCATGTCAGTGATTCTCTCGTTAACACAGGTGTGAGTGTTGACGAGGACAAGGCTGGAGATCACTCTGTCATGCTGATTGAGTTCGAATAACAGACTGGAAACTTCAAAAGGAGAGTGGTGCTTGGAATCATTGTTCATCCTCTGTCAACCATGGTTACCTGCAAGGAAACACGTTCAGTCATCATTGCTTCGCACAAAAAGGGCTTCACAGGCAAGGATATTGCTGCCAGTAAGATTGCACCTAAATCAACCATTTATCGGATCATCAAGAACTTCAAGGAGAGCGGTTCAATTGTTGTGAAGAAGGCTTCAGGGCGCCCAAGAAAGTCCAGAAAGCGCCAGCACCGTCTCCTAAAGTTGATTCAGCACCACCAGTACAGAACTTGCTCAGGAATGGCAGCAGGCAGGTGTGAGTGCATCTGCACGCACAGTGAGGCGAAGACTTTTGGAGGATGGCCTAGGGTCAAGAAGGGCAGCAAAGAAGCCACTTCTCTCCAGGAAAAACATCAGGGACAGACTGATATTCTGCAAAAGGTACAGGGATTGGACTACTGAGGACTGGGGTAAAGTCATTTTCTCTGATGAATCCCCTTTCCGATTGTTAGGGGCATCCGGAAAAAAGCTTGTCCGGAGAAGACAAGGTGAGCGCTACCATCAGTCCTGTGTCATGCCAACAGTAAAGCATCCTGAGACCATTCATCTGTGGAGTTGCTTCTCAGCCAAGGGAGTGGGCTGACTCACAATTTTGCCTAAGAACACAGCCATGAATAAAGAATGGTACCAACATATCCTCCGAGAGCAACTTCTCCCAACCATCCAGGAACAGTTTGGTGACGAACAATGCCTTTTMCAGCATGATGGAGCACCTTGCCATAAGGCAAAAGTGATAACTAAGTGGCTCGGGTAACAAAACATCGATATTTTGGGTCCATGGCCAGGAAACTCCCCAGACCTTAATCCCATTGAGAACTTGTGGTCAATCCTCAAGAGGCGGGTGGACAAACAAAAACCCACAAATTCTGACAAACTGCATGCATTGATTATGCAAGAATGGGCTGCCATTAGTCAGGATGTGGCCCAGAAGTTAATTGACAGCATGCCAGGGCGGATTGCAGAGGTCTTGAAAAAGAAGGGTCGACACTGCAAATATTGACTCTGCATCAACTTCATGTAATTGTCAATAAAAGCCTTTGACACTTATGAAATGCTTGTAGCTATACTTCAGTATTCCATAGTAACATCTGACAAAAATATCTAAAGGCACTGAAGAAGCAAACTTTGTGGAAATKAATATTTGTGTCATTCTCAACTTTTGGCCACGACTGTACAGTGTTGTAACGATGTGCAAATGGTTAAAATACAAAAGGGAAAATACATAAATATGCGTTGTATTTACAATGGTGTTTGTTCTTCACTGGTTGCCCTTTTCTTGTGGCAACAGGTCACACATCTTGCTGCTGTGATGGCACACTGTGTCACGCCCTGACCTTAGTTTTCTATATTTTCTGTATTATTTTGGTCAGGTCAGGGTGTGACGAGGGTGGGTATGTGTGTTTTTGTCTTGTCTAGGGGTTTTGTTTATCTATGGGGATTTTGTATGTCTAGGTAATGTAGGTTTATGGTGGCCTGAATTGGTTCCCAATCAGAGGCAGCTGTTTATCATTGTCTCTGATTGGGGATCCTATTTAGGTTGCCATTTTCCATTTAGGTTTTCTGGGTAGTTGTCTATGTGGAGTTGCATGTCAGCACCCGTTCTATTTAGCTTCACGTTCGTTTTTGTTACTTTGTTTGTTCAGTGTTCTTCCGTTATTAAAAGAAGAATGTATTCATATCACGCTGCGCCTTGGTCTCCTCAATACGACGAACGTGACACACTGTGGTATTTCACCCAGTAGATATGGGAGTTTATCAAAATTCACTCTCAAGAGAAGACAGGCTATGGCGGCCTTTCTCAATAGCAAGGCTATGCTCACTGAGTCTACATATTCAAATCTTTCCTTAAGTTTGGGTCAGTCACAGTGGTCAGGTATTCTGCCACTGTGTACTCTCTGTTTAAGGCCAAATAGCATTCTAGTTTGCTCTGTTTTTTGTTAATTACTTGACACATTGGAAATAATTATCTTTTTGTTTTCTCATGATTTGGTTGTCTAATTGTGTTGCTGTCCTGGGGTGTCTGTTTGTGTCAGTGAACAGAGCCCCAGGACCAGCTTGCTAAGGGGACTCTTCTCCAGGTTAATCTCTCTTTAGGTGATGGCTTTGTCATAGAAGGTTTGGGAATCGCTTCCTTTTAGGTGGAAGCTCTCCCTCTCGCTCTGTCTCACACTCGTCTCTGTCTCTAGGATCTGGGTTTTGAGGAGGGGCAGAGTGTCTCTCTGCTGGAGCGATTCACCACTCTACAGGCTGTGCTGACCTCACCTGAGGCTTCTAGGGGTGAGGACAAACACCACTGTGCAGGCTGTGCCAGTGGTATGGAAAAACATGCACTTTCTCTTCTTAAGCCTAGAGGGCAGCAATGTCAGGAATTAGTCTAATTTAAATGACATGGGAAGGAAAGGAACACATTTATGAGCTATTGCTGAAATGTAGGTCATACTTTTAAAAAAAATGTGTGATCTAATTCAGTTGTCTAATCTCTTTCCTCAGTGGTGAGCCAGGATTCCTCATTGGGCTTGCCAGGGTAGGTGGATATTAGCCAATCTCGTTGACCCAATAAGGGTCAGGGGTCATGGCCCCAAATAGAAAACATACATTTTTGATTTCCTTATTTGGTGTGGACAAGTATGTAACTTGATGTCTGTGGACATAAGTGATGTCTCTTCCTCCTTCAGGTCCCCGTGTGTGTCTCTCTGGGTGGGGAACGTGACCGCTGAGCTGACTGAGAAACACCTGTTGGACCTCTTTAAAGCTTACGGGGAGATAGACAGCATACGAGTTCTCCACGAGCGGTTCTGTGCCTTCGTCAACTTCAAGAACGCCAACATGGCATCGAGGGCCATGGAGAAACTCAACGTGAGTGGCCTTCAAAAGATGCTGTGGCTTTTTTCAGTTTTTTATTTTGTATGTCTGTTTTAACTTTCTATTCTATTGACCTTAATGTATTAGTATGTGTGTTCCCCCACAGGGCTACAGTATAGAGAACACAAGGTTGGTGGTTCGCTACCCAGACCACCGCAGCCAGAGGGTTCTGCCCATCCCCCTCAAGACCAGCCCCCTTGCATTGCAACAGGCAGCTGCTGGGTAAGAAAACACCCTTTTAAAGCTGAGATCTGTGAAAGGTGAACCCCCCCCCCCCCCCCTCCCACAGGCACTTAACCTAAAACTGCAAAAGGTGGAATAGTTATCCCTTCTCCAGAGTCAGATGAACTCATTGATACCCTTTTTATGTCTGGAACCAGTATGAAAAAAGTTGGAGGTAGTTTCACGAGCCAATGCTAACCAGCCTTAGTGCAGTGACTGGATGTCAATGGTATCTACTAGTATGCTAGCAGTTACAATAGACTTCCAGTCATTGTGCTAATGCTAGTTAGCAATTGCACTAACGCTAGTTAGCAACTGCACACAGAGACATAAAAATGTATTCCACAAGTTAAACTCAGGGTTCAACCCAAAGAATGTAGGCGCAGTGCCACCTTGCTGACTGTCTGCACCACTATGTTAAAAAAAACATTTGTTATGATATTTTTTTTGCCCTAGATTACAGGTGTTCAAAAACACAATCTCGGGCCTCCCAAACAGCCGTACTCAGCAGCACCATCTTGTTAAAAAATCCATATGAAAAGCCCTCATCTAACTCTGGGGAAGTAGATAAAGAGCTTCATTGCCAAAATCATGAAGTATCCCTTTAAAATAAAGCAAGAGGAAATCCGTTGACGATGAGCTACGTGGCCCACTTTAACATTTTGTATAATTTCATCCCAAAATCTAATTTTTGTAACCTTCTAACCTTCTTGCCCCTTCTCCAGTCCCAGACGTTGTGGCCCAGTGAACGGAGACGAGTGTTACTTCTGGAGGACCACCGGCTGCCATTTTGGGGACAAGTGTCGCTACAAACACATTGCTGAACAGAGTGGCAAAGACAGGAAGCCCTGGCAGCCCTGAGCACCGTTTCAAATTAAATACATTTTTATTTGTCACATGCACCCAATACAACTGGTGTAGACTTCACCGTGAAATGTTTCCTCCTCAATTCTGGCCTTCTATAAAAAACTGGGACCCCGTTATGACGATGGACTCAATATTAAATGGACAGTGTAGGACTTGTTGTTGTGATGGAGGCGAATGTTCAGACTAATAAAATGGAGGACAGCATAATGAGTGCTATAATAGAAGAGCATTATGACTGTAATAATGGACCAGAAGACATCAGCAGTCCCCCTTGACCGCAGCTGGGCCTTTAGGCTTTGCATGGCAACGAACCTCAACACCTTGAAGCCTTAAAACCTTGATAGCCTTACAGCTAGCCCTACGGCTAACATCAGTACTATTTCTGTCTGGGGTTTGTGGCATAGGGAACTGGGCTCTCCACCTCATCCTCATCTCCCATCCATGTCTCTCTCTTCCCATGCCAATACCACCAGACCAGAACGGACCAGGCCCGGCCATGCTCTCCACACCAAAGGAGAACCAATAACCACCCAGACCACCACACCAAAGACCCAGCAGCCATCCAGCCTGCAGCAGATTCWACCTGATGTTTCAGTTCATCCCTAAGAGAGGCTCCTCCCTTCCACTCTGCGTTGCTGCTAAGTAACCTGCCTACTAAAATGGTCATGTTAGTTAGGCACCAAATGGAATTAAAAGGACTGAAACAGAGAGGGACTACCTGTGTTTCTCCAATATGAAACACTCCTTTTCCTTTGCCACACATTTWCAAACGTTTTCCTTGTCATGCCTTAATGAACATGGCCCAGGGCTTGCAATACAGTGGGCTATGGGCTCTGTGCTATTGGCCTTAGGTAAATGGGCCATTGCAATKTGTGGGTGGAGCAGAGAGGTATACCACCAATTTAACAGAGCACCTTGTTTTTCAATGTATTATTCCATGTTTCATTTTACTATTGTACCTGATGGCAAACAGCTTAAATGCACACTCTAAATCTGTTGGGTGATTTTGACACAGAACTGACACCAACTTTTTTCTATGTTTGTCAGGGTTTGTTTAAAGTTGAGTTTGCCAGCCCTTAAAATATCTGGAAAATAAGCATCTTGTTTGAAAAATGAACCATATGTTTCTTGCTCTCTGTTTCAATCTACCCTCTCTAGACCTTGCACCTTCCCAATGTGTCCTATTAAAGGACAGTGTCACTGAATGTCTGTAGGCAAGACCGAAGCTTGAGGGTACATCTCAGCAGTCTAAAGTGGCTAGCTGAAGCTATGTAAGACCAAGCTAGCTGAGTCTTTGGTTTACATCTGTCTGATTTTACTAATGGTACAGTAGTTATTGGAGGTTGGTTTTCAGGAATGGGTTCACCACTTTGCAGTAAAGCCCTCTTAGGCTCTTCTCACACTATCGTCTGTCCCTGCAGCGTTAGACTGTCATTCTGTCCCTGTGTCATTTTTAAGCTGTCAAGAGCTGTCCGAGTGAGGGTGACACCCAACACTGTAGGGGAGAGGCTTTGGACACGGAACTACATCTACTTTCCCATTGTTGTGTTCCTCTTCAGATTTTCACCATTCTGTAGACCCAAGGCTTCCATGTCAGTATTTAGTCTGAACCAAAGAATGCTTGTAGACAACCAAAGGCTGTCTGCACTGGTAATACGTGTAAGCTGTTTCTTTATTCTGTCACTCAAGCCTTCAAATGCAAATGGATAACTTCTCCGAGACCCAGTGAATCAAAACAAGCCTCTCGTGGTGAGGAGCTGTAGCTGCCACTATAAATGGAAAAGTAATTTTTCTTAGTCCACACTACTCTATATCTCAAACTGTGTACAGACGAGTGCAGGCTATTTATTTGAGTATTTATATGTATATTTGCTTTACCTGTGAGACCATAGTGGTTGGTATATGATTCAAATTCAAATGATGACTCACCAGCCGCTAGAACTTTCTGGGATGGTTTGTAGTAGTACAATGCATATTCTCCATTTAAGTGATTTTTAGTCCAGGACTAAGCTTAGTCTGGGAAATCAGCACTATCTGTGTAGTAACTGTTGAGAGAAAGAATTGTTATTAAATGTGGTGGGAGTTTCTGCTCTTTTGTGGTTGCCTGGTTTTCGGCTTCGTAGAGATTGGTCAAAGAAATCAGAACTTCATATTAGGATAAGGTCACATGAGAAAACGCTATACTATTATCTTTAAAAAACTCACAGAAGTGTGTTTTCTTAGTTCAGTGATCCCAAGTACACAGTATTCACTAATTTGGGCAAATGCATGTTTTATGAGTTTGATAGAAATTAATAATAAAGTATTTATGTGCGAAGCCCAGTTTTAGTATGAGTCCATTTCTCTCTAGTCCCAATTTCAGGAGAAAGTGTTTTTTAATGACTATGTACTCCACAAAACTTTTAACTCAAGCAATGTAATCTCTGTTCATTCCAAATTGACCAAATATTTTAAATGTGTGAAAGAGTCTGCCAAAGAGTCCTTTTGTACATAATATATTAATTCAAATAATTTCAGCCTCTCAGTCAATCTTTCTGTTTTCTTCCTGCCGTTATGGTATACAGTGCATTCAGAACCCTTGAAAATGTCTTAATTTTGTAACGTGAAAGCCTTATTCTAAAATGTATTAAAAAAATAAAATAAAATGACATCATAAATCTACACACAATACCCTACAACGACAAAGCAAAAACAGGTTTTTAGAATGTTTAGCTGATTTATAAATAAAAAAATACATACCTTATTTACATAAGTATTTACTATGAGACTCTAAATTGAGCTCAGGGAACTGATGGTCACTCTGACAGATCTCCAGAGTTCCTCTGTGGAGATGTGAGAAACTTCCAGAAGGACAACCAACTCTGCAGCACTCCACCAATCAGGCCTTTATTGGAGAGTGGCCAGACGGAAGACACTCCTCAGTAAAAGGCACATGACAGCCCGCTTGGAGTTTGCCAAAAGTCTCCTAAAGGACTCTCAAACCATGATTAACAAGATTCTCAGGTCTGATGAGACCAAGATTGAATTATTTGGCCTGAATGCCAAGCGTCATGTCTGGAGGAAACCTGGCACCATCCCTATAGTGAAGCATGGTGGTGTCAGCATCATGCTGTGGGGATGTTTTTCAGCGGCAGGGACTAGGAGACTAGTCCGGATCGAGGAAAAGATGAACGGAGCAAAGTACAGGGAGATCCCAGGACAAGTCTCTGAATGTCCTTGGGTGGCCAAGCCAGAGTCCGGACTTGAACCCGATCAAACATCTCTGGAGAGACCTGAAAATAGCTGTGCAGCGACGCTCCCCATCAAACCTGACAGAGCTTGAGAGAATCTGCAGAGAAGAATGGGAGAAACTCCCCAAATACAGGTGTGCCAAGCTTGTAGAGTCATACCCAAGAAGACTCGAGGCTGTAATCGCTGACAAAGGTGCTTCAACAAAGTACTGAGTAAAAGGTCTCAATACTTATGTAAAGGTGATATTTCAGTTCTATATTTTTATAAATGAGCAAAAATGTCTAAACCCGTTTTTGCTTTGTCATTATGGGGTATTGTGTGTAGATTGATGAGGGGGGAAAAAAACTATTTAAGCAATTTTAGAATAAGGCTGTAACGTAAAAAAAAAATGGTCTGAGGTCTGAACACTATCTGGATGCACTGTATGTTAACCAGTGGAGTCATCCTCCTCACATAAGTACACACCCTATTCTATTCACTGTATGTTAACCAGTGGAGTCATCCTCCTCACACAAGTACACACCCTATTCTNCCTCACACAAGTACACACCCTATTCTATTCACTGTATGTTAACCAGTGGAGTCATCCTCCTCACACAAGTACACACCCTATTCTATTCACTGTATTCATGGCACTGCACAACTGTCCTATTCTGGTACATATTCTGCACTTGTGGTTATTTATCAACTATATAAAATATGGTTATGCAGACCACTGAAGGTAAGTGTGCTTGTCTGTGTGGAGAGGTACAGTGAGGTGGAGAAAGCCATGCAACAGGTGCTGAAGATGGATAAAGACTGTGAGGAGGCTGTCAACGAACTCTTCAACTGCAGTCTTACAGCTTATGGTAAACACACAGATGACTGATTATAGTGGGTTAGAAGTAAAATCAGCCCAAAAAGATTCCCTTTTTCAGGACCTTGTCTTTCAAAGATAATTCGTAAAAAATCTAAATAACTTCRCAGATCTTCATTGTAAAGGGTTTAAACACTGTTTCCCACTCTTGTTCAATGAACCGTAAACAAATAATGAACATGCACTTGGGGAGCGGTCGTTAAGATACTAACGGTAGGCAATTAAGGTCACAGTTATGAAAACTTAGGACACTAAAGAGGCCTTTCTACTGACTGAAAAACACCAAAAGAAAGATGCCCAGGGTCCCTGCTCATCTGCGTTACATGCCTTAGGCATGCTGCAAGGAGGCATGAGGACTGCAGATGTGGCCAGGGCAATAAATTGTATTGTCCGTACTGTGAGACTCCTAAGACAGCACTACAGGGAGACAGGACGGACAGCTGATCATACTCACAGTGGCAGACCACATGTAACAACACCTGTACAGGATCGGTACATCCAAACATCACACCGACAGGTACAGGATGATAACAACAACTGCCCGAGTTACACCAGGAACGCACAATCCCTCCATCAGTGCTCAGACTGTCCGCAATATGCTGAGAGAGGCTGGACTAAGGGCTTGTAGGCCTGTTGTAAGGCAGGTCCTCACCAGACATCACCGGCAACAACGCCGCCTATGGGCACAAACCCACCATCGCTGGACCAGACAGGACTGGCAAAAAGTGCTCTTCACTTGACGAGTTGCGGTTTTGTCTCACCAGGGGTGATGGTCGGAGGAATGAGCATTATACCGAGGCCTGTACTCTGGAGTGGGATCGATTTGGAGGTGGAGGGTCCGTCATGGTCATGGTGTGTCACAGCATCATCGGACTGAGCTTGTTGTCATTGCAGTCAATCTCAACACTGTGCGTTACAGGGAAGACTCCTCCCTCATGTGGTACCCTTCCTGTAGGCTCATCCTGACATGACCCTCCAGCATGACTGCCACCAGCCATATTGCTCGTTCTGTGCGTGATTTCCTGCAAAACAGGAATGTCAGTGTTCTGCCATGGCCAGCGAAGAGCCCGGATCTCAATCCCATTGAGCACATCTTGGACCTGTTGGATCGGAGGGTGAGGGCTTGGGCCATTCCCCCCAGAAATGTCCGGGAACATGCAGGTGCCTTGGTGGAAGAGTGGGGTAACATCTCACAGCAAGAACTGGAAAATCTGGAGCAGTCCATGAGGAAGAGATGCACTGCAGAACTTAATGCAGCTGGTGGCCACACCAGATACTGACTGTTACCTTTGTTGTGGGACACATTATTCCATTTCTGTTAGTCACATGTCTGTGGAACTTCTTCAGTTTATGTCTCAGTTGTTGAATCTTGTTATGTTCATACAAATATTCTTATACCGTTACGTTTTGCTGAAAATAAACGCAGTTGACAGTGAGAGGACGTTTCTTTTTTTGCTGAGTTTATTTTATGTTCGCAGAGTGTGGTTTAGCTTGCTTAACACCAGGGGGCGTAGTATAATCTATAATACTAAACTCCACACAAACTGAAGGGAGAGTGAGGCGTTATATATACCTTGTGTATTTAGTTTTCCAGAAAAGGCATTGACATTTTGGTTTAAGTCACTCCTGTGACACTCACTAGCCTAATTCAGAGCTGCTGCTGATCAGATGGGCTATATGGTGGCCCTATCATCACACACAGAAGGAAGCTGAGAGGAAACGATGGAGGATTGTGTATGTAAGCAAGATAAAAGCGTACGGTGGTTAGTATGCGTGATGGAGGATGGATTGTGTTGGGGTGTGTGTTTTGTCACAGATAATAGTTTATTGTGGTTAGTATGTGCGGTGGATGCAGTAAGGAGAATGTAACCACTAACCAGGTGGAGAAGGATAGACATACAGATTACAGTATTGTTAAAAGCATGGGGGAAATCAACTGCATGCCCTAATTCCAAAAATGTTTAACAAAGGTGTGCGTGTGCATGCTTTCGTGTATCTGAAAGAGCGAGAGAGCATGTATTTCTGGCCTGCCTTGGCTGATTGTGGCTAAGGGCAGAGCAGGGCCGGGCTGCGTAATAGAGAGGTGGAGATGGCGAAAGAGCTCAGCCCAGACAACTCATACTTAAAGACGTGTCTCTCGCTCACTCTTTCTCACTCTCACACACCACTTTCAACTCTCACCCTCTCCAATCATTAGGTCAGGCACATTAGCTACACATACACTGCTACACACTACAGTCACTCTCTCTTTGTCTTCACAGATGTTTCTCTCTCTCTCTCTCTCTCTCTCTCTCTCTTCTCTCTCTCTCTCTCTCTTCTCTCTCTCTCTCTCTCTCTCTCTCTCCCTCTTTATCTCTTTACGTATTTCTGAGCACCTCCAAATGTATGATACCTACTAATGGTCTAGTTACTTTAGACAGAGACGAAAGTAAGGAGGATGGTCGGGGAGGATGGGTGGGCGTAATCTGTGACCGTCTAGCAATCCAAAGGTTGCATGTTCGAGTTACGTCGGCAACAACGGTAGCATTTAGTACCCTAACGCTTAATTCTAAACTTAACCCAATTCACCTAACTTGCTACCTAAATGACCTAACCTTTGTCATTGAAGTTCTAACCTTTAATGTAAATTATCCAACCATTGTTGTTAGTTCCCTTAACTGCTAACATAAATTCTTCCTGTATTTTCCTTTGTTGTCACAGCGCAACAAGCAACCTGGTATCAGGAGAGATGTATAATACCATACGTCCTCCAAAATGTATCAAGTTATTTATCCAATTTGTAAGCTATTTTGCGACTAGGTAGACATATGACACTATACATCCATAAATCTTATGAATTTTACGACCGCTATTCCATTCATAATGTAACCTAAACGTAACGTCATATACAGTGGGGCAAAAAAGTATTTAGTCAGCCACCAATTGTGCAAGTTCTCCCACTAAAAAAGATGAGAGAGGCCTGTAATTTTTATCATAGGTACACTTCAACTATGACAGACAAAATTAGAAAAAAAAATCCAGAAAATCACATTGTAGGATTTTTTTATGAATTATTTTGCAAATTTAGGTGAAAATAAGTATTTGGTCATAACAAAAGTTTATCTCAATAGTTTGTTACATACCCTTTATTGGCAATGACAGAGGTCAAACGTTTTTTTTAAGTCTTCACAAGGTTTTCACACACTGTTGCTGGTATTTTGGCCCATTCCTCCATGCAGATCTCCTCTAGAGCAGTGATGTTTTGGGGCTGTTGCTGGGCAACGACGGACTTTCAACTGCCTCCAAAGATTTTCTATGGGGTTGAGATCTGGAGACTGGCTAGGCCACTCAGAGACCTTGAAATGCTTCTTACGAAGCCACTCCTTGTTGTCCGGGCGTGTGGTTTGGTATCATTGTCATGCTGAAAGACCCAACAACGTTTCATCTTCAATGCCCTTGCTGATGGAAGGAGGTTTTCACTCAAAATCTCACGATACATGGCCCCATTCATTCTTTCCTTTACATCAGGGGTGTCAAAGTCAAATGGACGGAGGGCCAAATAAAAAATTTAGCTACAAGCCGAGGGCCGGACTGTTCGAATGTTCATTGAAAAAATTTAAATGACGCATATAGTCTAGTGAACCTAATTGAACCTACTGAAAACCTAACAAATATATTCCAATATGATCAGATAAATAAAGCAATATTTTTTTAGGGCTCTGTCAGTAATCTTTAATTTTCAACAGACACAAAGACAAATTTCTTTATATAAAAATCCCATAACATGAACATTAAATGAAAGAAACCGGTATTCAAGGCACCATCAGTAGCCTATATTTTCTATTTTAGCAAAAGTGGGCTAAATTTACTTCAAAGAAAAAAACAATAATAGCAATTTTCTATCATCCACCTCAACTGAAATATTTTTAAAATATAATTGGATTGAAATACAATAAAATAAAGTGCAAAAATCTATTAATCAAAAAAACACACTTTGTTTAAGGAGAAGTAACATGCAGTGAAAACAAATAAAACTTTAACTTTTAAACTTGAACTGAGTAAACTCTAAATATGTGATTGCACAGTAAGTTCACTTGTTTGAGGTTGAGGGTGATACTTGGTGGTGTCCATCTTTTCCACAAGTTCATCAATGTTCGGGGTAAGGCTCTGAGCTGAGGAAATCCTCAGAATTGAGTGGAGGTGTTCAGCAGTAAGTCGACTTCTGTGTGATGTTTTGTTCAGGTTCATCAAAGAAAACAGTTGTTCACAACAGGTATGTGCTGCCAAACATAGACAACGTTTGAGCAGCCTGGATGCGCAGCTGGGGCATTGTGTCGGGGAGGAAACGGGCGAACTCCGCAGCACCCACTGCCGCATATTTTGCCTCCAGTGCATCATTGCATTGGAGGTCAATCAACTCCATTTGGAGGTTTGGTGGTGAGCTTTTCCACGTCAACAGCAAATGGGTTACGAGCAGTTCAACCTGCTTTTTTGTGCTTCAAAGTCAGCAAATCGGCGTCGAAAGTCAGCGGCAAGCATACCTATTTTATCAGCCAACTGTGCGCTCGGGAACGCACTGGTAGAGAGCTCCTCTTTCATGGTCTGGCAGCTGGGAAATGTGGCTCAAATTTTCTTCCGCATCTGCGTCTCCCACAGAGTCAGTTTTGGTTTTAAATGCCTTCACTGTACTGTACATATCAGAGATGACATGATCCGACCCTGCAGCTGCAGTTCATTGCATTCAGATGACTTGTAAGTCACACCAGAAAAGCCATTTCACACAGAAACATTTCTTCGGAGTTGTGTTGTGTCTTTCCCTTTGCTGTCCAAAACAGACAAATCTCCTCACGAAGCCGAAACATCTTTGAAGCACCTTTCCCTGGCTTAGCCATCGCACCTCTGTGTGATAAGGCAAATCACCATGCTCCGTTCTAACTCCGTCAGAAATGCCTTGAACTGGCGGTGGATCAACCTTGGCTCTGAAAAGTTAACTGTGCGCTTGGATAGCTCATTACATGCTCCATTTTCAAGGCTTTACCGCACAACGCTTCCTGGTGTATGATACAATGATAAGCTGTCAGCCTCACCTGTCGCGTTTCCTCTTGCATCTTTTCCGTATCTTCGCCCACCAGTCCGCTCCTGTGTCCACACATCGCAGGTGCTCGCTCGTGTTGTCAAACCCACGAGTTTTTCCCAAGGCAGCTCCATCTCATTTACACATCTTGACACCTCTTCATACAAATCATGCCCCGTAGTTGTGCCATGCATAGGACGTAAAGCCAAAAACTCCTTCTGTCACGCTTAGGCTGGAGTCCACTCCGCGGATGAAAATTGACACTGGGCAATGTCAGAAAGTCGGTGCTCTCATCCACAGCCAAGGAATGCAATGAATCTTTTCCCTTTTTCACAAGCTGCTCTTTTAGATTGATGGACAACTGGTCTACTCTCTCGGCAATGGTGTTCTTGCTCAGACCACATTTAAAAAGAGTTGCCTTTTTTCTGGCAAACTTCGTCACAAACTTTAATCATGCAGTTTTTGATGAAATCCCCTCCGTAAATGGCGGGCTGATTTAGCGATCTCTTCTGCCAAATAAAACTGGCCTTGACAGCAGCCTGGCCTTGTGATTTGGTTCTTTTTGAACAGACTCCTGTCGAGATTTGAGGCCCTGTTTAATCCTCTGCCTTTTGTAGCCTTGTTCCATGTCCATATCTTGTTTTTGTCCGCTGTTCGTTTCATAATGTCGTCTCAGATTATACTCTTTCAGTACCGCCACACACTTCTCCACACAGAGACACACAGGTTTTCCAGCTACCTCCGTGAACATATACTCCGACTCCCACCTTGTTTGAAACCCCCGGTTCTCAGTGTCCACCTTCCGTTTTTGCCATTTTTGATGGGTATCTGAAAGTTAATTTTACTGTGATGCTGACGACTGCTGTGCCAATAAATATTGAAATGAGCAGCCTACTGCTCGTGCGTCACCGTTGCATTGTGGGAATGTAGTATTGGTGCGTGTAAAAGATCTGCGGGCGTGCTGCGGCTTGCTGCGGTCTGCGGGCCGGATCTAATAATAAATCAAGATCATCCCAGGGGCCGTAAAAAACCTTCTCGCGGGCCGGATGTGGCCCGCGGGCCTTGACTCTGACATATGTGCTTTACATGGATCAGTCGCCTTGGTCCCTTTGCAGAAAAACAGCCCCAAAGCATGATGTTTCCACCCCCATGCTTCACAGTGGTTTGGTGTTCTTTGGATGCAACTCAGCATTCTTTGTCCTCCAAACACGACGAGTTGAGTTTTTACCAAATAGTTCTATTTTGGTTTCATCTGACCATATGACATTCTCCCAATCTTCTTCTGGATCTCCAAATGCTCTCTAGCAAACTTCAGACGGGCCTGGACATGTACTGGCTTAAGCAGGGGGCACGTCTGGCACTGCAGGATTTGAGTCCCTGGCGGCGTAGTGTGTTACTGATGGTAGGCTTTGTTACTTTGGTCCCAGCTCTCTGCAGGTCATTCACTAGGTCCCCCCGTGTGGTTCTGGGATTTTTTGCTCACCGTTCTTGTGATCATTTTGACCCACGGGGTGAGATCTTGCGTGGAGCCCCAGATCGAGGGAGATTATCAGTGGTCTTGTATGTCTTCCATTTCCAATAATTGCTCCCACAGTTAATTTCTTCAAACCAAGCTGCTTACCTATTGCAGATTCAGTCTTCCCAGCCTGGTGCAGGTCTACAATTTTGTTTCTGGTGTCCTTTGACAGCTCTTTGGTCTTGGCATAGTGGAGTTTGGAGTGTGACTGTTTGAGGTTGTGGACAGGTGTCTTTTTATACTGATAACAAGTTCAAACAGGTGCCAATACAGGTAACGGTGGAGGCAGAGGAGTCTCTTAAAGAAGAAGTTACAGGTCTGTGAGAGCCAGAAATCTTGCTTGTTTGTAGGTGACCAAATACTTATTTTCCACCATAATTTGCAATAAATTCATTAAAAATCCTACATGTGATTTTCAGGATTTTTTTTTCTCATTTTGTCTGTCATAGTTGAAGTGTACCTATGATGAAAATTACAGGCCTCTCTCATCTTTTTAAGTGGGAGAACTTGCACAATTGGTGGCTGACTAATACTTTTTTGCCCCACTGTATAATACGAACGGTAGTGTCGCAGATTAACATACAGAGTAATACGAACTGCCCTGAGTCCCCGTTGCTCTGTGTCGTCCAGTGTGATCTCTCGCAGCCTTGCGTTGGGTGTCCCGGTCATGTATTTTTGGCTGCTTTCCCTTCTTTTGTCCTGTGTCATCCATCCAGTGTTATCTCTCTGATAGGGGCCTGTTCTTCCATGGTTATCTCTCTGACAGGGGCCTGTTCTTCCAGTGTGATCTCTCTAACAGGGGCCTGTTCTTCAGTGTGATCTCTCTGACAGGGGCCTGTTCTTCCAGTGTGATCTCTCTGACAGGGGCCTGTCCTTCCATGTGATCTCTCTAACAGGGGCCTGTTCTTCCAGTGTGATCTCTCTGACAGGGGCCTGTTCTTCCAGTGTGATCTCTCTGACAGGGGCCTGTTCTTCTAGTGTGATCTCTCTGACAGGGGCCTGTTCTTCAGTGTGATCTCTCTAAAGGGGCCTGTTCTTCCAGTGTGATCTCTCTGACAGGGGCCTGTTCTTCCACTGTGATCTCTCTGACAGGGGCCTGTTCTTCCAGTGTTATCTCTCTGATAGGGGCCTGTTCTTCCAGTGTGATCTCTCTACAGGGGCCTGTTCTTCCACTGTGATCTCTCGACAGGGGCCTGTTCTTCCAGTGTTATCTCTCTGATAGGGGCCTGTTCTTTCCAGTGTGATCTCTCTGACAGGGGCCTGTTCTTCCAGTGTGATCTCTCTAACAGGCCTGTTCTTCCAGTGTGATCTCTCTGACAGGGCCTGTTCTTCCAGTGTGATTCTCTAACAGGGGCCTGTTCTTCCAGTGTGATCTTTCTGACAGGGCCTGTTCTTCCAGTGTGATCTCTCTGACAGGGCCTGTTCTTCCAGTGTGATCTCTCTGACAGGGGCCTGTTCTTCCAGTGTGATCTCTCTGACAGGGGCCTGTTCTTCCAGTGGTTTTTAGGGATTAATATTTTAAACTACTTCTGTTTACCCTGAAACAGAAGTGTGAACTCTTCTACGCCTGCTACACAGTGGTGTAAAGTACTAATGTAGCTTTTGGGGGTATCTGCACTTTACTTTACTTTTCTATTAAGATATTTTTTACTTTTATTCAAGTATGACAATTTAGTACTTTTTCCACCACTGCTGCTAGGTTGGTTATTCCGGTGTTGGTTTACCAGCCACGCAGGGAGGGACCGCCCACAAGCATCCAGTCTCACACACCCTGTCCCGGCCTGCCTGGCTGGCACAAACAACTAGATTGCTGGATCTAGATTCACACAGTCACAGGGACATGCATGCAGGCAGGCACGTGCACACACACACCCTACACTAGGCGGCATGTGGTCTTAGAATGAGGGCTTCTCAGTTGATTTTTTCCCACGCATTCAATACTACTGTAATCTATGTTTATCTTTCTCCCCCTGGTTAGTGGTTACACATTCTCCCTGCTGCATCCATCCTCCACCACACATCCTAAACACTGAGTTTTTATCTTTGACACAACCACCCCCCAACACACACACACACACCACACACCACACACACACACACACACACACACACACACACACACACCACACACACACACACACCACACACACACACACACACACACACACCACACACACACACACACACACACACACGCTCACACACATACACAACGTGCTTACTCAACCTCTCTGTGCTGATAGGTTCTGGCTCGTGATCTTGGGCGTGAGTATACTTGGTATGCGCTGTATTGGAGATAGTGTCTGGCTCTGTACTCTGGGTACTGCTATATCTGGGATCTACTGCTTCTCTTGGCATCTGGCTCTCCTGGTCTGTTCTTGCCATGGCATGGTACTATTGGGCTCGACCGGCATCTGAACTCACCTCATAAAGCTCTGCTCCGCTTGACACACATGCGACGACAACACACATCAACTAAAACGGAATCAAAAATATACTGAACAAAAATATAAACTCAACATGCAACAATTTCATAGATTTTTACTGAGTTACAGTTCATATGAGGAAATCAGTGAGTTGAAATACATTCATAAGGCCCTAATCTATGGATTTCAAATGACTAGAATACAGATATGCATCTGTTAGTCACAGATACCTTAAAAAAAATGGGCCTCAGGATCTCGTCACAGTGTTTTTGTGCAATGAAATTGCCATCTATAAAAAGCAAAAAAATGCATCTATAAAATTGTGTTCATTGTCCGTAGCCCATACCATAACCCTACAGCCACCATGGGGCACTCTGTTCACAATGTTGACATCAGCAAACCGCTCACCCACACAACGCCATACATGTGGTTTGTGGTTGTGAGGCCGGTTGGACGTACTGCCAAATTCTCTAAAATTACATTGGAGGCGGCTTATGGTAGAGAAATGAACATTCAATTCTCTGGCGACAGCTCTGGTGGACATTCCTGCAGTCAGCATGCCAATTGCATGCTCTCTCAAAACTTGAGACATCTGTGGCATTGTGTTGTGTGACAAAATTGCACATTTTAGTGGCCTTTTATTGCCCCAGCACAAGGTGCACCTGTGTAATGATCATGCTGTTTAATCAGCTTCTTTATATTCCACACCTGTCAGGTGGATGGGTTATCTTGACAAAGGAGAAATGCTCACTAATAGGGATGTAAACATTTGTGCACATAATTTGAGAGAAATAAGCTTTTTGTGCGTATAGAAATTTTCTGGGATCTTTTATTTCAGCTCATGAAACAAGGGACCATCAATTTACATTTTCCATTTATATTTTTGTTCAGTGTTCAGTAGATCACGGTTGTGTTCATTAGGGCATGCAATAGAAAATGTTTTAAAACGTTTTACAATGGAAACAAACGTTTTATGTGTGAAATTTATATGAAAACATATCTGTTTTATAAATATTTTAGAAATCTGTAGAGCCATGCCATCTGTGTCTACCTGTGAATTTACGGTCATCGCCGATGAGAATATGAATCCTATGAATACACCCTGTCCTTCTCAAAATGGAGCTCTGAGGTTTGTGCTTGCACTGAAATACCTTTATCAACATAGCAGTCAAGGGCAGAATATTCCAGGTGGCTAATTCTGTAAGAAATCAAATAAACACCTTTCCAACAAGCAGACAAACAAACCTGGACACCTGAAGGAGGGACCAAATAGGCACCAAATAGAAGAACATTTACTGAAACAGGTAGGGCCTGTGGGACTTCTTATCGGAAATGCCCAATAGGAAACACAAAAAACATTTGTTTCCATTGCAAAAAGTTTTAAAACATTTTCCATTGCATGCCCTAATGACCACAACCGTGATCTACTGAACAGTTAACTGATCCCAGAACAGACTAACTTGCTGTATTACATATAGAAGCCATAAAGACATACTGTACGTCATACATTGTAAGGGTGAAAGCTAATATACAAATTAGTTCTAGAAAATATATATCATTCATGGGGGAAGACCAGAAGAATCCCTAACGTATAGACACATGATGATTGACTGAACAATCCCCTGAAGACGTCTCCCTTGGAAACGACATGCATAGACTTAGATACAGAAGATATAAGCCTACTACAATGTATAAAAGACAACAGCTGTGATTCCAATTGTCTATCAAAACCTTGCAATTTGAAGTCAAAGGGTCAAACAACAGCTTTTTATTCTTCCTGCTTTATCAGGAAGTTGGGGCCACACGTAGATAGTCCAACAGTGAAGTGAGGGCAAGTGACCTTAGAAATCCACCTCTCACGTATCACACGTTCCTCACTGGTGCTATACCCTCATCAATACTCCCATCTCTGACTACCACCCTTACACTAGCAGAGAGAGAGAGAGAGAGACAAGGAGGCTGGGCCTATTTTAAAACGCTGGTTTGCGGTTGGGCTCAACAAGGAAATATATACCCTGTGGTTTACTCAGCTTCTTTGGGATACTTGGAACTTGACGTTTTGGAACTATTCCTGACATAGCAACTTCCTGTTGGTAGCATTTACACAACACACACACACAGACTTACATAATGTTGGCCTCCTCGAAGACTTGTTGTGTAAAACATTCTGGACCGAGGTTGTGTAAAGGCAACCGTCAGCCTATCAGAGAAGAGAATTTGATGGTGTCACTAGCAGAAACATGTGACTCTAGATGTGAATGATTTGATGATTAGGTTCATTCACTCATTTATTCATTCATTAATTMATTCATGACACATAATCAATCTTGAATGTACAGGACATATACACTCTCATGTTGAATTATGTGAATGGTTAAATTGATTAATAAATTCAAAGGACAAACACTGATTCTTCTTTCATGTGAAAGGTATTACCCCAGTATTTCATTATGTTTCTGTGATAAAAAGTTTGGCTTGTTTTTGACATTAAGATGGAATCCTATCTCTCCTCCCTGTGGAGACAACAGTACCATGCTGTCAACACAGGACATGGAGGATGGAATACTTTTGCATTAGTTGAACCCATTAAGAAGGCGTAGGACATCGTTTACAGTCATTCCACCTGGATGTTTTTGTTTGGAAGATTACTCGGATCCACCCACTATTGACTCTCCTCCCGTACTGCAGATTGTTATTTTATTAATGTAATCCATTGTGAAAAATCAAGGATACAAACTGAACTGTTTCATCACTTTACCGTTTATCARGTGAGATTTGTCTCCCTGTGAGTTTATAGGAGATACAGTGGGCTGTGAGAAGAGACTTTATTTGTTACATGTGACTACATTTTAGCTCTATTGGTACAAGAGATTTGTGGGATTATGTACAACAGTGAAATTATACACAGAGAGTATCTGAAAACAGATCATTATTTCCCAACAGCACCATTTAAAATGCACACACACCCCAAACTATGTTTATAGTTAAATCAATTAAACAATTGTGTGTGTGTGTGTCAGCATTTCTGAGTGAGCAGGAAAATTCTTAAAACATGAGAGAGAGAAGAAATGTGGGAGGGAATGAGGGAGGCAGGAGAAGAAAGAGAAAGATTGACCAGAGACCTCATCTAGCAGGTACACTTACTTGTTCACTCAGTCACTCTCTCCTCTCCCGGTCTGGGACGTGTAACACTGCTGTGTCTGTAGCTTTCTAACAGGTGAGTCCACCCTCCTGCTCTTTTATTCTCATTTTATTCCATTTTTATTCACCTTGCAGTGCTTTAGATGTATAATTCAAATACACATGTTCATAGAAATATATTAGTCTAGGTAACTTATGTTAAGTTTACATGTTGGCTTTTATCTGGTTGTGTCTTCTCATACAGGGATTATCAGGTAGTTMAACATGAGTGGTTGCTTGTTTCTGGATTAGTTGATTAAAGAATAAACGTGATTTGATTAACATCAACCTCATCAATTTAAAAAAATTACGTTTCATTCAAATGTGGAATTTTGTTCCAAATGTAATTATCATAATGTATGATAATAGCTCTATTCTGTATTCTGATATGTAATTACACAAAGAAAGTTATGGCTTCTGTGCAACTCAATGTGATCTAGTTGTATTCTCATGTGTTTCTGAGGATACAGGGAATGTCTCAAACATTTTTGGAGTTATTTAGTCAATTTATAGTATTATGCAATGCTGTCCGTCCTTCTGCCTGTCTGCCTGCCTGTCTCTCTGTGTCTGTGTTGGGGTGAAATATGTTTCAATAGCTCCAGGGTGATACTTGTACATATCTGGGGCTGAAAAAACTTAAGAACTGAAATATTTCTAGACTAATTATATGTCTATGTGAAATGCAATCATAGTTCTCTGGTTGAACTTCAGATTTTAATGTCTGGAACTACAAAGAGTTTCATCATATCCTGCTCATATCAGACTGGTTTCTATCAGGTCCTCTTCATTGTATCTGTAAACTTTCGATTCAGCTTATTTTTATGTTGTTGAAATGTATTTTGAGAGCGAGAGAGAGAGACTAACCTGTCCACTTACCTGTAGCCTACCTGTCTCCCAGCTCTGAATAGGACAGAATAGGCCAACTCTGTCCAGATGATGTCAGTATTGGCCTGTTTGAAGATAGCCATCTCTCTCTCACTCTCTTACAATTCCACTGCTGGTTATGAGCCCAAATAATGCCTCTTCTTTCAGGGTAGCAAATATTGAACTGGGATAAATTATCTCTCAATAAAATACGATTGATCATACTATCAAATCCACTCAACTAATAAACAACTGATTTCCTTCAGTCAATTATGTTGATGACTCTACTAACCCAATTCTCTCTCTCTCTATCTCCTAGACGACACTCCATACACAGACATGATGCATCGCATCTTCCTCATCTGCTTGAGGTCTCTGCTCCTCCTCCTCTTCCTCTCCTCCTCTGCGCTTTCGGAACCCCGCCGACGGTCGTCATCCTCACCACGCAGCAGGACCGCGCGCGCTCCGGTTTCCAAGGTGCGCCTGGCGGGAAACTTCGCCCGGGGACTGAACGAGGGTCGCGTGGAAGTGCTTCACAACAGCACGTGGGGGACGGTGTGTGATGACGACGTGGATATCAACCTAGCCAAAGTCGTTTGCCGCGAGCTGGGCTTTCAGACCGGCATCACGTGGGCCCATAGTGCCAAATATGGAGAGGGTGATGGTAAGTGTTCCAGAACAGTTGCTGCATTTTTGCAATGATGAAAATGTATCTTTATCAGATAATATACTCTTTAAAATCGAAAGGTACATTAAAAGAAGACAGTCAGCTTCCATTCTTTTTATATGGCTGTCAGATGTTAAAGGGATAGTTCACCAAAATTACAAAAAGACACAAATTACAAAATTACCCTGTAAGCAGTCTATGGACAACATATGACAGGAATACATGCTTTAATTTCCCTGTCACTGTTTCCACATGCTAACGTTTTAGCATTTGTTGCACTAATCCCATTCAAGTCATCGGACCGATATTAGCATTTTTCACACATCATGTCCGAATCATTTGAAAGTATCCAACATTTAATGTGAAGCTTAACAAAGTCAGTTATAGATAATATGAACATGATGTGCAGAAAAAGCTCATATCGATCTGTCGGATTTGTGCCACAAATTCTAAAACGTTAGCATGTGGAAACAGAACCAGGGAAACTAAACCAAAGCATGGAATGCTGCCATTCCTCGTCCATAGACGGCTTACATGGTAAGGAAGCCAATATATAATTTAGTAATTTGGGTGAACTTTAATCCATAAGCCTATCTTTCCAATTCTGTGAAGAGGGCGCCTGCATTCTAACTAAAATTCAGTTCCTAAACCTTTCAGTTTCTAAAGCACTTGACTTTTACTGGCAGGCATGATTAGTAAATAGATATTTCACAACAGCAGTAGCCTATCCCAGGATAGGATGGCAGTGCTAGACAGCTAGCCTAGCTACTGCCATGTCGCTTCACTCACCGTTCCCTTTAATTGTAATTTAAAGTTGGAAATAAAGCATGTCTATAAAACAAGGCAAGTGTAGCACATCGCTGGCAGGGCAAGGCTGTCATTACTCTAAAACAAATGCTCCTCTCAGGCCGTATATTGCCACGCCAGCCTGCCAGGCAGCGACTGTAATGAGGAGTGCAGTGAAGTCCCATACATTTTCTTTGTATCTTTATGATGGTGGCAGGCTCAGCTCATTCACTGCAGGGTTATTTTGGTGATGTAATTGGTGATGTGAACGTGGGTGTTGGAGGCCTACAGAAGCTGGGGAGACAGCCTCCCCAGTCCCACAGTTGCATCTTATTACTGTATATGGCATATTTACGGCACATTTTTATCAAATTTGGCTATCAATTATTATATCAGTGAAGGAATTAATAAAGGGATGGATGATTCAATCAGTCAATCAATCAATCAGTAAATACTTTAATCCGTCCATCCATCCATCCATGACAAGTTGATGTCCATATCCGATAACAACCCTGTTTCCGCGGTCCCCAGGTCCTATCTGGATGGACAACGTGCGTTGTGACGGCACAGAGAAGACTGTGAAAAACTGTAAACATAACGGCTGGGGTGTCAATGATTGCAAGCACTCTGAGGACCTTGGCGTGGTCTGCAGTCCGGAGCGACGACTGGACCAGGTCACGGGGTCACGTAATGGTCAGTCAGTGGCCCTGCGTCCGGATGTCAGCGTCTCGCCCCAGTGGCAAAGCATCCTGGCCAGCCGCAGTAACCCCCGACAGGCCCATCATGGGAACGGACACCCTCCAGAGAGGCCCAGTCCGAGACAGCACCACTACAACCCGGTAGGTAGCATTGCACCTTATACTCTCTATCCCTGCTACCTCTAGTAGTAAAGTAGACGTAATCTGAGACAACATCTATACAACCTGGTAAGCAGCTACAGTGGGCACCACCAACTCTATGACTCTGGTACTTGCTAATGTCTGGTATTTGCTGATCAACCACCGATACTGCCAATGCCAATCAATTAACCAATCAATCTATATATTTACTGTCCCAGTTGGAATTTATTCGCTTAAGTCATTTGAATTTGAAAGTGTCCTTGATCAAACTTTTTTACAGCAAAGTTTTAAGAAATCCCCTCCCCCCTCAGTATTCCAGCAAGGTGCGTATCCAGGAGGTGCGTCTGCGGCCCATCCTGATGCACACTAAGAAGCGGGCCCTGATCACTGAGGGCGTGGTGGAAGTGAAGCATGCTGGGAGATGGAGGCAGGTGTGTGACCTGGGCTGGAACCTCAACAGCAGCAGAGTGGTGTGTGGAATGCTGGGGTTCCCTGAGGCAGAACTACACAACGAAAGAACATACAAGTAATTAACCCACTCCATTCAGCCCTCAGATCTGCAGATTCAGAGTGTTTAATAGTCACATGTTCAGGGTTACAGGTGGGATTGTTGTTCAGATTCAGAGTGTTTAATAGTCACATGTGGGATTGCAGGGTACAGTGAGCTCCAACATCTAGGACTAAGGGAAATGTATATATATATATATATATATTTTAAATCTAACCTTTATTTAACTAGGCAAGTCAGTTAAGAACACATTCTTATTTACAATGACGGCCTAGGAACAGTAGGTTAACTGACTTGTTCAGGGGCAGAACGATAGATTTTTACCTTGTCAGCTCRGGGATTCGATCCAGCAACCTTTCAGTTACTGGCCCAACGCTCTAACCACTAGGCTACCTGCTGGTTACTGGTCCAACGCTCTAACCTCTAACCACTAGGCTCTAACCACTAGGCTACCTGCCGCCCCAAAATAATGGAAATGGTAATAAAAAAAAACAATAGAAATAGAAATAGCACTATATACATCATAACAACTATAGCAGTGATGAATAAATACATGTCCATTGGGGTGGAGGCAGAGTAAAGACTGTTGAGGGAGTGGGGAGAATGACCATAGCAAATAGTTGGAAGGTGTAGGGGGTGGTTTTCGGACAGGGCTGAGGTTTTGTCCGGATGTACATGTCCTCATGTGTATGGTATCCATATTAGGAAGTCTCTCAGTTGTCAGACAAAACATCCTCAGTTGTCAGACTGACTCACTCCGAACTGACACTCTCACTCACTCACTCACTCACTCACTCACTCACTCACTCACTCACTCACTCACTCACTCACTCACTCACTCACTCACTCACTCACTCACTCACTCACTCACTCACTCACTCACTCACTCACTCTCACTCACTCACTCACTCACTCACTCACTCACTCACTCACTGACACACTCACTCACTCACTCACTCACTCACTCACTCACTCACTCACTCACTCACTCATCACTCACTTACTGACTCACTGACTCACTGACTCACCGACCTAACTGTACTTCCTCTGACCCTGTGGAAAACAGTGGTATTAGGATGGTTTAGCTTAGAACCGAGGGAGAACCACACATTAGCACGACTATTTCTGTCCCATCATCAATGAAAGTCCTCTGTCCAGACTTTTATGGACATCCTACTGTAATTATTTCCGAATGGTTTTGTCCTGTGTGACTCAAAGTTGAGACATTCATTCTCCATATAGGCTGCAGCTACTGTAGCTAGCCCCGTGTGTGTGTGCGTGTGTGCGTGCGTGTGTGCGTGCGTGTATGTGTGTGCGTGTGACTGAATTGACCATAACATCTGTTCTGATTCCTGTATCTGTTTAAAGAGAGAGCTGCTGTTTAACCGGTTAATTTCCTCACTAGACCTTTCCCTGTCATGTTACATTCAAGTGAGGGGAGTTTCAAGRCCGGATTGGTACATTTTCAGAGGTGATTAATTCCAATGAGATATTTAGCTCCATAATGGCACCGTGGAAGACAGAGGCCCTACCTAGGCTCATAGCCAGTATAGTGGAATTGTAAGGGAGACGAGAGAGAAACAGGACAAGGTTGATGTAGTCTGAAGGACTTAGCCTGAAGAATTCACAGGCAGTGGAATTCTGTTGGCCTCTTGTTTTTAAACCTGTGAGGTCACAGAAACAATGTTCAAAGAAGGAAGAATGAAAGAAAGAAAGGAAAAAAGATGACAACAGAAGAAGAAAAATAAAGTAGGGAATAAATAAATAGACTGAGAGGTGGATATATTCAGGAGTATTTGTCTGTTTGTTTTGACAAGTGCATGTGGTCCAATGGCCGTGTCCGAAATCAGTCTTGCCTATAGGCTACTTACTAAAACTGCATACTGTGTACTTATTATTTTACGGGACATTTACATTATAGTCATTTAGTTGACGCTCTTATCCAGAGAGACTTACAGGAGCAATTAGGGTTAAGTGCCTTGTTCGCCAGATTTTTTTCACCTAGTCAGCTCGGGAATTCAAACCAGCGACCTTTCGGTTACTGGCAYCACCCCTTCTTTACTGCTAGGCTACCAACCGCCCATAATACGCCCATCATACTATTTAGTATTTAGAACATACTGTTTAGTGAAAATGTATGCAGTAAGCAACAAATATCAACTTACTAGACTCACCTATACTGAGAATGCGTCATTTAATGCATAATTGTGTTGTTTCCCGCCATTCGTTCATTTGGGTACAGCTTGTCACCTCAGCTAATTATAGGCTGCTGTCAAACACACATGGATCTGACAAGACGACTCTTCCTCAATAGTGTTCAGATAATKCTACTACATGAAAAGCCTAAATAAGTATGACATCAAGACATTTAAATCATACAACATTTTAGAAATATCAAATGCTATAAAACATTCTATTTTTGAATACCCAAAATGCCTACTTTTTAGAACGCAAGTACGGGTATTTGGCCATTATCTTTTCAGAGTTTAAACCGCCAGTTTGTTTTTCTGTCAGTATGTTTCATTCTCAGTTTAGTAAATAACAAGCCATTTGGGACGGCAGTGGTTGCTTCTATTTTAATCCAGTTGGGTCTCTGTGTCCTAGGGTTGACCTGGTGTTGTGTTCCTAAGGGACAAACAGGAGAACACATCTGGAAACACACAACAAAAAGGGACTTTCTCATTGGCTAWATTCCATCTGTTTCAAAGCGTTTTCTTTCATTTCGTGCCTACTGAACGCTACCCCAGTGTTTGTGTGCCTGCTGGTCCAGCTGGTGAAAGCTTTATCCCTGGCACCACATGATATGACCCAGAAAGGCCAGATCATTTTTTTTACCTCAGATTAGACAGTTAGTCATGTTTAAAGTCTGTATAGTTTATTAAGGCCAGTTTTGCTCTTTTATAGTTTTGTTCTCATGGATTTTATTAGTATTTTAGTCCTGGTTGGTTGATAATTTAAGACACTACAGTTTTTATGTATAGCCCAATATCCCACATCCTAAAATAGAATGAGTGATTGACTGATGGTTGGTTGATTGATTTTAACATGGCTTAAAGGTGCAGTCTGTAACTTGTATTATTTTCACATTCGTCCAAGAACCTAAATTAAAATATAATTTATTTCACAGAAAATTAAAGTTACTGTAGTCCTAACCCAGTAGAACCCAATTAGGACTGGCATGACCTGGCATGAATTGACCTACAGTAGCTTGTTCAGACATTCTCTGGTCCATTCTTAGAAAGCTCAAACGAGACCAGAGCATATGGCTCCTGTCCCCTCCTGGCTCTTGTCTACTGGTCTGGATGAGACCTTGGAGATGTTGTAATTGTAGGTTGGGCAGTACTGAGGCTCTCCAGGTTTCTGCTCAGCTTGCCGCCAGAGAAAAAACACCCCAATTATAAGCTGTGGTGTTGTGTGTGTGTGTGTGTTGTGTGTGTGTGTGTGTGTGGTGTGTGTGTGTGTGTGTGTGTGTGTGTGTGTGTGTGTGTGTGTGTGTGTGTGTGTGTTGTGTGTGTGTGTGTGTGTGTGTGTGTGTGTGTGTGTGTGTGTGTGTGTGTGTGTGTGTGTGTGTGTGTGTGTGTGTGTGTGTGTGAAGAACAGTGTGTAGGACTGAGCCACTCTGACTACCCAGGTTTTCTACTGTCTCCAATTATAGCCTGGGCCCAGCTGTGGCCCCGCTGTGTCAGCAACTGTCTGTCTCTCTCTTGTCACCGTGGAGATTAGAGGTCCTACAATTGATTATTGCCGCTTCAGCCCAATGAGGGGGTATCATTTTCCTTGGGTGACATTTTTTGTAACCAATTCAGTCTGCGGTTGGTGTCTCAGATCTGAGAAACCTGAGGGATCTAATGTGAGCTTGTCTCTAATTTTATATTGCTTCTTTGATTTATGTAGGCTATGTATGGCGGGCGGCTGTGTGCTTTATGTGGTGGTGGAGAGCGTTTATCCGTGGTTGTCAGCCCAAGCTGTAATTCATTCATTCAGTTGTGTTTTGACTGACATTTTTTATTGCATGTATGTACTTGCAAGAGATGTCCATAGCCAAGGAGGAGCTCACAGGCTATCATCTCTCTGATCCCATAGAAAGAGGATCATCATGATAGGAGGACACACACTATGCAACTCTTGCAACTTCATCTGGACAACTCAAAGCTGTGGATCTAAGATCGATTGTCCCAGCAATCACTATCCTGACAAAGACATTTGGTGTTTAAAGTGGTTGCTATTCATATCCGGGTTTTCAAACATTGCATGGGGTACTCCTTCTCTTCTGGCACTGCAGGGTAAGGGAGGAATACTGGAGAGGGAGAGAGAGCGAGAGAGAGAGGTGAAGGAGGAGAGAAAGAGGTAGAAGCGGTAAGGAAAGCAAGGGAGTGTGACGGTGATGAAACAAATAAACAGCAGGGTGATTGTTGTCGTTTAGCAACAGGGGTGGGGTTCCCCCTATAATTCGTCTCCCCTTCTCTCTGTCTCTTCTCTCTCTCTCTCTCTCTCTCTCTCTCTCTCTTCTCTCTCTCTCTCTCTCTCTTCTCTCTCTCTTCTCTCTCTCTCTCTCTCTCTCTCTCTCTCTCTCTCTCTCTCTCTCTCTCTCTCTCTCTGGGTTGGTAAACGAGGGGTAGAGCCTGTAACACGCTGATTATACAGGCAGACTGGGGTTCTGGGAAGGAGAACCGTTAAACACATTTAAACACATACCATTACAGAGTCAGAGGTGTAGTGAACAGTAGTTCTGTTTTCTCAACCCACCTGCTCAATATCTGTGTTCATACAAGTGTTCATAATATACGCTAGCTAGCTAACTAACATTTGTACAATCGTATTAGAGAAAGAGGGATGTGCACCCTAGATACAATACCTTCAGAAAGTAGTCACACTCCTTGACTTTTTCCACATTTTGTTGTGTTACAGCCTGCATTTAAAATGGCTTCAATAGAGATGTTGTGTTACTGGCCAGCACACAATACACCATAATGTCAAACTGGAATTATGTTTTTTTTTTTTTATGAAAAGCTGAAATGTCTTGAGTCAATAAGTATTCAATCCCTTTGTTATTGCAAGCATAAATAAAATGTGCTTAAAAAGTCACATAATAATCAAATCAAATCAAATGTATTTATATAGCCCTTCTAACATCAGCTGATATCTCAAAGTGCTGTATGCAATGCAGGTGTAGAAGCACGGTGGCTAGGAAAAACTCCCTAGAAAGGCCAAAACCTTTGGCAGAACAGTTGAAACTGGAGCAGCAGCACGGCCAGGTGGACTGGGGACAGCAAGGAGTCATCATGCCAGGTAGTCCTGAGGCATGGTCCTAGGGCTCAGGTCCTCCGAGAGAGAGAAAGAAAGAGAGAAAGAGAGAATTAGAGAGAGCATACTTAAATTCACACAGGACACATAATAAGTTGCATGGACTCACTCGTTGTGCAATAATAGTGTTTAATATGATTATTGAATGACTACCTCATCTCTGTACCCCACAATACAATTATCTGTAAGGTCCCTCAGTCGAGCAGTGAATTTCAAACACAGATTTAACCACAAAGACCAGGGAGGTTTTCCAATGCCTCGCAAAGAAGAGCACCTATTGGTAGATGGGTAAAAATTAGAAACAGCAGACGTTGAATACCCTTTTGAGCATGGTGAAGTTATAAATTACACTTTGGGTGGTGTTTCAATACACCCAGTCACCACAAAAACACAGGCGTCCTTCCTAACTCAGTTGCCAGAGAGGAAGGAAACCGCTCAGGGATTTCACCATGAGGCAATGGTGATTTTAAAACAGTTACAGAGTTGAATGGCTGTGACAGGAGAAAACTGAGGATGGATCAACAACATTGTAGTTTCTCCACAATACTAACATATTGTGAAAAGAAGGAAGCCTGTACATGCATCCTTTTTGCAATAAGGTGCTAAATTAAAACTGCAAAAAAATTGGGCAAAGTAATGAACTTTATGTCCTGAAGTGTCATGTTTGGGAAAAATCCAACACAACACAACACATCACTGTTCATATTTTCAGGCTTGGTGATGGATGCATCATGTTATGGGTATGCTTTTCATTGGCAAGGACTAGGACGTTTTTTAAGGATAAAAATAAACAGAATAGAGCTAAGCACAGGCAAAATTCTAGAGGAAAATCTGGTTCAGTCTGCTTTCCAACAGACAGTGGGAAACAAATTCACCTTTCAGCAGGACAATAACCTAAAACACAAGGCCTAATATACACTGGAGTTGCTTACCAAGAAGGCAGTGGGTGGCAGAGTTACAGTTTTGACTTAAATCGGCTTGAAAATCCATGGCAAGACTTGACATGGCAAGACTTAAGGGACAACCAACTTGAGCTTGTGCAAATMTTATACAATGCAGGAGAGCAAAGGTCTTAGAGACTTACCCAGAAATACTAATCAGCTGTAATTGCTGCCAAAGTTGATTCTAACATGTATTGACTCAGGGGTGTGAATGCTCATGTAAATGAGATAATTCTGTATTTCATTTTGAATAAATTAGCAAAAAAAATCTAAAAACATGTTTTCACTTTGTCATTATGGGGAATTCTGTGTAGATCGGTGAGAGAAAAACATCTATTTAATACATTTTGAGTTCAGGCTGTAACACAACAAAATGTGGAATAAGTCAAGGAGTGTGAATACTTTCTGAGAACACTGTATCTTCAAAGACAGGAGAAGTAGCATGAATAACGTTAGAATAGTAGTAACAATACATGGGTTTTATATAGCACTTTTTTCAATGCTTTGAAGTTAGGTTGAAGTTAAGGGAACTTAGGTGAAGTTCCACCAAAGTTCAACCAAATATACTGTAACTGAATCAAAGGAGTCTGGGATATGGTTGATATGTGGTTTTCTTTCCTCGGTGCTCAATTTAGTCAGTGCCAGTGTGGTGAGGGAAATAGTTGGTTTGATTGGTGTGTGGTGAGGTCACAATTATGTCACAGACATTCTCTCCCCTGGTTACGTGTGTGTGGGTGTGTGTGTGTGCGGGCGCGCCTTTGCGTGTATGTGTGTGTCTATTCTCTGGGTTACAAACGTTTTACAACAGAGACACATGGTAGACACATCCAAGTTATTTTACGAATTTCATTTAAGAATAAGTGTTCAGTTCAATTCGCAGCGTGTGTGTCTGTCTCAATCCACCACAAGCCCTTTAGCATGACCTTACTGCTGCAGTATATGTCTGTCTGAACATTACTCGTACATATAGTTCAACTTTTGATGGCTTAAGCTAACATCCACAGGGATCCTGGCTAATGTTGACTGCAATGCTTCCCACAGTTGAGTTGGCTCGATGTCAGTCAAGTTGGCTTGATGTCAGTTGGGTGGAGGACCATTCTTTATACACACGGGAAACTGTTGAGTGTGAAAAATCCAGCAGCGTTGCAGTTCTTTACACAACCGGTGCTCCATGGCACCTACTACCAAACCCTGTTTAAAGACACTTAAATCTGTTGTCTTGCCCATTCCCCCTCTGAATGACACACATACACAATCCATCTCTCAATTGTCTCAAGGCTTAAAAATCCTTCTTAAACCTGTCTCCTCCCCTTCATCTACACTGATTGAAGTGGATTTAACAAGTGACATCAATAAGGGATCATAGCTTTCACCTTGTATCATCTGGTCAGTCTATGACATGGAAAAAGCAGGTGTTCTTAATGTTTTGTATACTCAGTGTATACCTCCATTTATTTTTGTAACTGGTACTGGGCTACATTCAGACGAGTCTTGTGAGGCTTGTGGGCATCCTAAAGCAAATACAACTGACATGTATTTGTTTGTGAGAGTCTCATCTTACCATGGAATGGTCATATTAGTTTGTAGGCCAAACCGTTCTGACGCTACAGATGTGAGAAGAGTTTTGGGATGTCTCCTGGTCTGACAAACACCGCAGTTGTGGCTACCAGCTCTCAGTCTCACGTCAGAATTAGACATTCATCCATGTTTCTCAAACATCAACATTTCAAAGTGTTTAAGGTTAAGTTCAGGCATTAACTCTGAAATCCTAAGTTCAGGCATTAACTCTGAAATCCTAAGTTCAGGCATTAACTCTGAAATCCTAAGTTCAGGCATTCATTACTCTGAAATCCTAAGTTCAAGGCATTAACTCTGAAATTTAAGATCGCTTTAACCGATCTATCAGGCATTAACTCTGAAACATCCTACAAGTTCAGGCCATTACACTTCTGAAATAATCCGTAAGTTCCAGCGCATTAACTCTGAAATCACTAAGTTCAGCCATCTAACTCTGGAAATTCCTAAGTTCAGGCATTAATCGATAAGTTTAGCTTAACCTAAATCGCTAAGTTCACGGCGATTTAACTCTGAAATCCTAAGTTCAGCATTAAACTCTGAAATCCCTAAGTTCAGGCAGCATTAACTGCTGAAATCCTAAGGTTAGGCATTACTTGAATTCTTAAGGTTAGGGCAATTGAACTCCGAAATTCTAAGGATTAAGGCTATTACTCTGAATTCTTAACGGTTAGGCATTAAGACTCTGAATATCTTAAAGGTTAGGCTTCATCTAGAATCTTAACGGAAATCCTAAGGTTAGGCACTATAATCATCTGAATTCTAACGGTTAGGCATTAACACTGCAATTCTTAAGGTAGGATTATATTTTGGAGGCATTAAACTCTACTGTAGATTAACTTCAAAGGTAGCATTAACTCTGAATTCCTAAGTTTTTAGGCATTGAACTCTTAATTCTTAAGGTTTAGGCATTACTCTGAATTCTTCAAGGTACGTTGCATTACTGCTATCTCTCACTCGAACAAACGCGT
>NW_019943171.1:148452-151723 GCF_002910315.2 Salvelinus sp. IW2-2015
CTTTCAAGGGATCACAGCTAACTGACTTCACTCCCTGAACTTGCTTCCCGACTCTCAGTGCTTTCGTTACAGTGTTAATGTGCCGTTAAAAGGTAAACATTTWAAAAGTTAAACAACAAATATTTACTATTAKGCCTCACAGTGATGAGAGATGATATTACAGTAAATGCATAATGATTCTATATGTAATTCTATATTTAGGTCAACAACAAAAATAGTGCAGKGAGGTACCATACCGGAAAGAAGTGACATGTACTTTCCCACTGTAACAGGACTTAACTCTAGCTACTTTACAACACCAGGGCTGAAACAATGTCTCTCTTCATTCCAGCATCCTCTTTTGTAGACTTTGTGACTAGCAAGGCAGGAATGTGTTAGTTTCATGTTGGAAATCAAAATATCCTGTGCTATGAATATCCGTAGATGTATTTGTTTCCCTAAGTGCAGCTGACTGAGTTGTGTGTGTGCGTGTGGGTGTGTGTGTRTGTGTGTGTGYGTGTGYGTGTGTGTGTGTGTGTGTGTGTGTGTGTGTGTGTGTGTGTGKTSTASCTCAGCTSCKGTTTAGCRCTCTCGGCATCTAGGGGTGGGAACTGTGGGACGGCTATTTGGATGTAGATCAACCGTGTTTGTGTGCGTGTATGTGAGCGAGTGGGAGGGAGGGAGGGAGGGAGGGAGGGAGAGAGAGAGAGAGAGAGAGAGAGAGAGAGAGAGAGAGAGAGAGAGAGAGAGAGAGTTTCTCGGACAGACTGACCAGTTCTTACGGTAAAGTGGCCCAACACTGTTTGTTTGTGTGTGTGTTTTGTTTCAACCTTTTCCCAGCAATGTCGTCCATAGTTGTTGAAAGTCATTGTTTTAGCCTACGCATGGTTGGTTAGTATAATGACTAGTTTCAATAGGCGCTGTGTTTAGGTTGAATCCCTTTCTCGCTTTCCAGAGTTATTTACAAATGTTGTTGTACTAGCAATGTTCTTGTAAAATGCCAAGTAAGCGTTTGTTATTGAAGCCATAGTCCCTCCCTGTTTTATTCCGTTTACTTCCATTTGGTGCCTAATGAATACAACCCAGTTGTTTGAGCAGATCTACTGTATGTTGGCAACAGACATCATTGTTTTTCTCTTAAAGCCTGGCTTAGCTGGGGGTACATAGACCTACTACACTCTGACCAGTCRTTCTAAACATACACACAGACCTAGGCTAGACATCTACACACCAACATAAAGGAAAGCGAGACAGGAAGTGTTGGTCAGAGAGAAGAAGGGAAAAATTCACAATCTCACCTACACACAAATACAACGATTTACTGTATCTAAACACAGATGGGCCTCTCTTTAGGCTGACAATATTTATCTATGTAAGTGTATTTCTACTGGCATCCGTAAGGCCAGTATGACCGGTACAGATGCTTCTAGAACATAACTGTTTCTGTCTGTGTCCATGTACACCAACTACACATGCCTACCGATGTGGCTGATAAACAGTGTGTCTGGGGGAATCATTCTGTGTGGCATGGACCATACAAACACCAGATATCTACAGTCAGTGTGTGGTGTTCATGTGTGGCATTAACCAAGCACATCAGACAGTTGGCGTCTACAAAGGCTCAGTGGGTCAGCTTTAGTCATCTCACCTCACAGGACTAACAGGTGTTTCACGAAACCTCAACTAATAAACGGAAGAGATACTAACGTCCTTTCCTATTTTTCCTGTTTCTTCACAGGAAAATCTGGGACACCAAGCTTGCTGATCCATCCACAAAGTAAGACCAACTCAGATGTTGGAACATCTCAACTAACTACACATTSTTTGTTCTCCAGATGTTGATACTGTTTGTGTATGTGACTTCAGCACACATGACTGTAAGTCACTTTGGATAAAAGGGTCTGCTAAATAGCATCTACTATACAGTATATCTACTATAGTAATGCATTATAAAGTATTCATACGAAGTGTTCCTGGATAGTGCTTGTCTTGTTCCTCTCCTTTCATGGAACTGAGATGACATAAATAATCAGATGTTAGCTACGTTAAAGTTAGGTGGGACTTGCGAAACAAAAGTTCAGACTTTAAATCTTTGTCATACTTCTTATTCTTCTGCACCCTACTTCTCTTACACCGTTTAAGCTACAMACGCCATTCAAACGTTAAAATGCAGACTGGTCTGGAATAGTGTACTTGCATACAACTTTTTTATATTATTTGTACTTTTTAAACTATGATTTTGTTGGTCTTTCTCTTTTTCCATCTTCATTCACTTTAATGTGACTTTTTCAACATTCTACAGCTCCCCATTGTGACATCATCACTTCCAACTTCTATTCACTGTAAATGCAACATTGCAMCTTTTGACACAAAGCAGCTGTTTGACCACTTTGCCAAACACTTAGACATCTTCCTCTACCTCTCTACTATTCAAATCTGAAATAATAACAGAATTATCTGGTACCGATCAAAAGTTACAGCTGTTTAAGTGACCGCATCAACAACATTTTCTTTATTAAACAACTGACATTTTGACCACTTTCCCGAAGAAGTTTGACAAAAAGTTAGATGGTGTGACATCTTTGTCTACTTCTCTGCTATTCATATCTGGAAATAAGAACAGAAATATCTACTACCAATCAAGAGGTACACTACGGATATAATGATACAGCTGTCTTAGTAACTGCATTAACATATTTTTCAAACAACTGCAGTTTTGAGCACTTTCCCAAAAACGGAGAGGTTATGACTATTGGTCTCTCTGCTATTCAGATCTGGAATCGGAAAACAGAAACATCTTGTACTGATGATACAGCTGTTTTAGTAACCACATCAGAACTTTTCAGCTTCATTTTTTTCAAACTGCCATTTTGACCACTTTCCCAGCACTTTAGACAAACATGTAGAGGGTATAACATCTTGGTCTACTTCTGTGCTATTTAAATCTGCTTTATCCTATGATTACTACCAATCCCCCCCCCCCCCCACACACACAACACACAAACACACCATCCAACCTTCACCCGTACATTCATTCCTTTTATCATACCAATCATCCAACTTAACCTTGTTTTATCCTTTCATCCCTCAATCATAGGTTCTTCCATCGCTCCGTCCATCCCTGTATCTACTTATATTTATTTATCCTGTCATTAACTTTCTTAACAGCTTAAAAAATACCCCCCCTAAAAAATGAAAAAAAAAATTACGACATTTAATGTTTGGTTAAAGTAAAGGATAAATGCTTGGGGATAATTTTTATTTAATTTTATGTATTCTACTTCAACCAATG
>NW_019943171.1:152570-154958 GCF_002910315.2 Salvelinus sp. IW2-2015
AAGTATATCCTTATCTTGTTTATACTGTATATTAAAAGTTTTCATAGTACTGTGATATTTTCTAGTGGAGTGTATACAAAAGTCTGTTAGGATTTACTAGTTGGACTCTTAGTTATTCTAGTAGGAGTGTATAAAAGTCTGGTAGGCTAGTCTGAGTCTAGTTATTCTAGTAGGAGTGTATAAAAGTCTGGTAGGCTAGTCTGAGTACAGTTATKTGTGATAAAATATGTGATCTAACTGCCACACAATCCAAAGTAATAAGGTTGATATTGTTGTCTATCAAAGTAATCAGACCAATTATTTTACTGAATTTAATTTTGAGTATATTGAACTTCCTGGCTTAAGTAATACATTTTAAACATATTCCACTACCACAACAATACTTGTAAAGAATTAAAGCAAGTCYCATAAATTTTTCTTMATGGAAAATTACCATCTAGTATGTTATAATGTGTTATAATGTGTTATAAAGCATTCTAATACACTTACAACCTCTTCTCTCCCCCTTCCTAGGCTGAGCCTCATGGCTAGTAAGAAGAGTTACTGGGTAGAGAAGGTTCACTGCCTGGGGTCAGAGACCAGCCTATCAGAGTGTCACACTCAGCTGTCCATCCCACTTAGCCCTTCCCCCTGTAAGAGCGGGAGACACGCGGTGGCGAGGTGTGTACTGGGACCACAGTTTGCGCGCATGTCATCTGGAAGACCCCAGGCACCCCACCCAATTGTAGTAAGAGACAGACGCAGGCACACATGCACGCACACACTGACGCACACTGACGCACACACACACATACACTGACACACACCGCATTCCATGCCTCACTGTGCTAATAGCCAAGGCCTTGCCACTGTCTCTCAATCTCCTTCTCTCTCGCTTTCATGTTCTCTCTCTCTCTCTCTTTCTTTCTCTCCAGTGCTCTCTCTCTCTCTCTCGCTCTCACCGTCTCTCTCTGTGCCTCTAATTCTCTTCTCTCCCACTCTAGCCGGTGCGTCTGAAGGCTGGCCCCAGGCTGGGCGAGGGCCGTGTGGAGGTGTTGAAGGAGGGGAAGTGGGGTACCATCGTAGACCACCTGTGGGACCTCAACTCAGCCAGCGTGGTGTGCAGGGAGCTGGGCTTTGGAACTGCCAAGGAGGCCCTCACAGGAGCTCACATGGGACAAGGTAGGCTAGGACTCTCTATCTGTTATTCTCTGTCTTTTTGTCTGACTCTGTCTTTCCTACAGGGGTCAAGGGTTAGACTGTTATTATCTCTGGCAAAAGAAAAAGTTCACCCCAGTTGTGCCATGTGAACATCCAGCCTTGTCTGYTTCATTCAGGGTCTTTTGCACTTGAGGGAACACACCCATGATAAAGCTGTGTGTATGTCTCTATGTCTGTCCTGGCTTAGGTCACAGGAACAGTGTACCTCTGTACCCTGAGTACCTTAGACTGTTTACGATTCCAATGTGAGTCAGAGGGACTTTTCCTGCCGTGTTTAGGACTGATCTTAGGACTCTACGCCCGTCTGCCGCTGAATGGTCTGAGAATGGATGGATGGATTTGTACGTGAGCCTGATCTGTGGTTCACACATTGTTAGCGGGTTTCCTCTGTCCTCCAGCCTGGTCACTGCAGCTGTAGTGTAAATCAAAGCACCACATCTGCCACCACGCTCTGTAACATGTTGACTGAGTTCTGCAGGCCACATTACTATACTGTACTATATGTGATGTTGGAAAAGGCCTATATTAAGAGTCCAGATGACAGGGCAGAGACTCACRGACACAGATGGACGGACGGACAGACAGGAAATGTAAGGAGAATAAGTGTTTTATGGACTCTAGATTGGTAAACACAAAAGAGAGACATGTTCTGTTGAATAACTTGTGTTGTTTTCGCTCAATAGTCTCAATAAGTTTAGTAAATGCAGTCAGTAAACATTGGTTTAAATATAGCATTGACAATAAATCGTTTTAGATAAACAAGCAATGCTATATTTAACATTAGCACATGGCAATCGAACAGACAAATAAAAATCTTTAAGACTTTTTAGGGAGCTGGAAACAGAATGATTCTGGTGACATAGTTAGTGAGAATAGCCCAAATAGTTAGTTAGTGGTTATGATGGAAACCCTAGGATTTCCCTCTCTCTGAAATTAAGCGTGGTTTAGGGAACATTAATTAAGCAGGGTTGAGGGAACATTAATTAAGCTGGGTTTATGGAACATTAATTAAGCTGGGTTGAGGGAACATTAATTAAGCGGGGTTGAGGGAACATTAATTAAGCTGGGTTTAGGGAACATTAATTAAGCTGGGTTTAAGGAACATTAATTCAGCAGGGTTTAGGGAACATTAATTAAGCAGGGTTTAGGGAACATTAATTAAGCGGGGTTTAGGGAACATTAATGAAG
>NW_019943171.1:155127-160216 GCF_002910315.2 Salvelinus sp. IW2-2015
AATTAAGCTGGGTTTAGGGAACATTAATTAAGCTGGGTTTAAGGAACATTAATTAAGCAGGGTTTAGGGAACATTAATTAAGCGGGGTTGAGGGATCAAATCAGCCGCTGCACTGTAAAAAGTAACTCCATAACTCATTAATGAAATTGAGTAGTGGCTACTCAAACATCTCCAACGGTCAGTAGAACTCAAATTAAAAAGTGGTACTATGCCAATAACTATATGTGGAACTATAGTGGTACTATATGCCAATAACATTTCTTATGCCTTAATATTGTGAGTACTCTTAACAAATATTAGGTTATTGAGTAAATCTAAATGTATTTGTGTTCTGCTAATCTAAAGTCATTGAGATTTTACAAGTTATTATTACTTAATATATTTTTATTATATATTTTTTTACAAATTTTACCCCATTTTTGTGATATCCAATTGGTAGTTACGATCTTGTCTCATCACTGCAACTCCCCAATGGGCTAGGGAGAGACGATGGTCGAGACATGTGTCCTCCGAAACATAACCCGCCATGTCGCGCATCTTAACACACTGCGCAACTTAACACACTGCTTGCTTAATCCGGAAGCCAGCCACACCAATGTTTCTGAGGAAAGCTTGGAGGCGCCCGGCCCGCCCCAGGAGTCGCTAGAGCGTGATTAGCCAAGGAAAGCCTCCCGGCCAAATCCTGCCCTAACCTGGAAGGCGCTGTGCCAATTGTGCGCACATATGTGAGCTGTGACACAGCCTGGGATCCAACCTCAGGCTGTAGTGGCACCTCAGCCCTACGATGCAGTGCCTTAGACCACTGTACCACTCAGGAGTCCCCCATTACTTAATATTTTAAAGTCAATCTAACATTTTATAAATAAGTTGTTCTTACTTTTGCGTCTTTACTTAAAAATAATAAAGTAGTAGTCAGATATTGATATTTGAGTAAAAMACTTTTGATGTATCTGTGCTGTGCTGATATAGAATGATTACGTTTTTGCAAGTTATGACTACTTAATAGCGCTTAATAGCATTATGACTACATAGCGCTGTTTTTAGAGGATTGTGGGTAATCCAACATTGKTTGACATTATGATACTTTTACGCAATGTTCTATGCATGTTTGAAGAAAGAAAAGCATATTTATAAAATAATAATCAGCAGTTTGTTGTGCTATGAGGTGTAATTGATCATGATGAATGGATATCAAAACCGGCTCACAAATTGACGTGAATAATGAGACAAGCCATTCCCGCCATCACCAAGGCCATATGCACCACTCTTAATGACAGAGGCTAATGCATACGATGTAACCAGTCACTGTTGAGAACAAGGTCAATATTCTTCTAAACAGTAACTAGAGGAGATGTGAGCCACTCAATATAGTCTGAAGAACGAGTTCTTCACTTCCTCATAAACAGTAAACACCCGAGAGAGCAATGTAACCAGTCATTGTTGAGAACAGTTTCATTCTCTAACAGTAATCTGAGGAGAGATGTAACTCCAGTCATTGTTGAGAACCAGTCTACTCAGATTCCCTAACAGTAAACTGAGAGGTATGATATGTAACCAGGTGCATATGTTACTATAAGAGGAACAGTTCTCATTCCTCTAAATAGACTAGAGGTAGAGGAATAGTAAACCAGTCTATGATTGGTTGAGAAAGTTCTCATTCCCTCTAACAGTTAAACGAGAGGTAGAGTATGTAACCATGCTCATTGTTGTTAGAACCAGTTCTCATTCCATTCTAAACTAGTAGAGCGTAGGGTAGCGAGATGATAACCATCATTGATGGGAGAACAGTCTCATTACTCTAAGTGAAACTTAGGAGGGTTAGATGAGTGTACCATCCAGTCATTGTATATGAGAATACAGTTCTACATATTCCGTCTTAACAGTATATAATCTAGAGGTAGAGATGTAACGCAGTTCATAATGTTGAAAGAACAGTTATCTCATTTCTCTCGTATTATCAGTTAGAGGCTGGAGGTAGAGATCGTAACCCAGTCATGGTTTTGAGAAACGTTCCATTCCTCTAACAGTAACTAGACAGTAGAGATGTAACCAGTCATTGCGTTGAGACACGTTCTCAATTCCCTCTAACATAACTGGAGGTAGACGATGTACACCAGTTCATGATTGAGAAATCAGCTTCTTCATTCCTCTAACATCTATGAAAGGTAAGGATATTAAACTCTTAGTCCATTTGTTGAGAACAGTTCTCATTCACTCCTGAACAAGTAACTTTATGGGTTGAGGTAGTAGATTGGTACTTCAGGTCAGTTTTGTTGAGTAACAGTTCTCAGTTCAACTTAAAGTAACTAGAAGGTGAGGCGATGTAGAACCAGTTCATTGATTGAGAAAGAGGTCATCGATTCCTCTACAGATATGACTTTGAGAGGTACGAGATGATAACCATACTTAGATGTGGTATGAAGATATCAGGTCTCGCATTCTCTCTACAGCTACAGAGTGTGACACTGTTACGCGTCGATATTGCTTGAGATACAGTTCTCAATTTGCTTGCTAACAGGTATTGATCTAAGAGTAGAGATGTTAAGCAGTCCTTATGTGTTTGAGAAACAGTTCTCATTCCTCTAACGTAACTAGAGGTAGGAGATGTAACCAGTCATTGGTTGAGAAACAGTTCTCATTTCCTGCTAACAGTAACTGGAGGTAGAGATGTAAACCAGTCATTGTTGAGAGAAACAGTTCTCATTCCCTTACCACAGTAATCTAGAGGATAGAGATGTAACCTAGTCATTGTTGAGAACAGTTCGCTATGTTCCTCTAAACAGTAACTAGAGGTAGAGTAATGTAACCGCAGTGCATTGTTGAGAGAACAGTCTACATTCTCTAACAGCTGAGACCTAGAGGTAGAGATGTAACCAGTCATTGTTGAGAACAGTTCTCATTCCTTAACAGTAACTAAGAGGTAGGAGAATTTGTAACCAGTCATTGTTGGAACAGTTTCATTCCTCTAACAGTAAAATGAGGTAGAGATGTAACCAGTCATTGTGAGAACAGTTCTCATTCCTCTAACAGTAACTAGAGGTAGAGTTGTAACCATTGCTTGTAAGTTCTAGTTAAGGTGGATGTGGTTGGGCTATGATGGCCTTTGGTGGAGTGGATCCGTGGGAATGGCTTGGTCTCATTATTACGTCAATTTTGTGAGTCGGTTTTGTAATTCCTTCTCAGTGATCATTGTACAGCTCATCATAGCACAAACAAACTGCTGATATATTATTTATAATATCATATGCTTTTTCTTTCTTCAAACCATTGCATAGAACATTGCGTAAAAGTATCAATACATGTTCAAACACTTGTTGGATTACCCTACAACCTCTCTAAAAACGAGCGCTGTAATGTAGTTCATAATGCATTAAAGCGCTATTCTAAGTAGTCCATAACTTGCAAAAACGTAATCATCTCTATATCAGCAACAGCACAGAACATCAAAAGTGTTTTAATACTCAATATCAATATCCTGTACTTACTACTTTAAATATTTTTAAGTAAAGACGCAAAGAAGAAACAACTTATTTATAAAATGTTAGATTGATTTAAAATATATAAGTAATGGGGGACTCCTGAGTGGTACAGTGGTCTAAGGCACTGCATCGTAGGCTAGAGGGCCATACAGCCTGGTTGATCAGCTGCTCGTACAGCTCCAACTATATGTGGCGCACAATTGGCACAAGCGCCTTTCACAGGTTAAGGGCAGGATTTGGCCGGGAAGGCTTTCCTTGGCTAATCACAAGCTCTAGCGACTCCTGGGGCGGGCCGGGCGCCCATCACAAGTTTCCTCAGAACATTGGTGTGGCCTGGCTTACCGGATTAAGCTAAGCAGTGTGTTAAGTTGCGCAGTGTGTTAAGATGCGCGACATGGCGGTTATGTTCGGAGGAACACAATGTCACTCGACCATCAGTCTCTCACTAGCCATTGGGGAGTTGCAGTGTAGTGAGACAGAGATCGTAAACTTTTTCAATTGGATATCAAAAAGGGTAAAAATTTTGTAAAAAATATATAAAAAAAGATATTCGTAATAATAACTTGTATCTCATGAGCTTTAGATTAGCGAACACAAATACTATTTTAGAATTTTCTCATAACCTAATAATTTGTTAGAGTACTCACAATATTAGGCATAAGAAATGGTTTTTGGCAATATAGTACCACTAAATAGTCCCATCATAGTTATTGGCATCGTACATGTTTTAACCTTTGAGTTCTACCCCTGACCGTTTGAGATTTTGAGTAAGTCCACCTACTCAATTTCATTACATGAGTTTGGAGATTTATTTTACCAGATGTTCAAGCGGCTGATTGATCCCTCAACCCCCCGCTTAATTAATGAGTATCCACAATAACCCTCCGCTTAATTAATGTGGTCCTGTAAACCAGCTTACTTAATGTTCCCGTAAACCTCAGCTTAATTAATGGCTTCCCTAAAACCCAGCTTAATTAATGTTCCCTAAACCCTGCTTAATTAATGTTCCCTAAACCCACAACTTCAATTAATGGTTCCCTAAACCACTTAGTTAATGTTCCCTCAACCCCGCTTAATTAATGTTCCCTTTAAACCCCTGCCTTATAATCTAATAGTCTCCCTGATAACCCTGCTTAATTATGTTCCTTAAACCCAGCTTTAAAATTAAATGTTCCCTGCAAAAGCCAGCTTAAACTTAATGTTTCCCTAAACCACAACTTCAATTAAAATGGTTCGCGCTAGAGGACGCCCCGGCTTTAATTTAATCGGTTCCCTAAACCCTGCTTAATTCAATGTTCCCCTAAACCCTGCTGAATTAATGTTCCTTTAAACCCCAGCTTATTAATGTTCCCCTAAACCCAGCTTAAATTAATGTCTCCCCCTCAACCCCGCTTATGAGACCTTTCCCTCCAACGCCACTTAATTAATGTTCCATAAACCCAGCTTAATTAATGTTCCCTCAAACCCTGCTAATTTAATTTCCCTAACCCACGCTTTTTCAGAGAGAGGGAAATCCTAGGGTTCCATCATAACCACTAACTAACTATTTGGGCTATTCTCACTAACTATGTCACCAGAATCATTCCTGTTTCCAGCTCCCTAAAAAGTCC
>NW_019943171.1:160241-167849 GCF_002910315.2 Salvelinus sp. IW2-2015
ATTAACCAGTCATTGTTTGAGAACAGCTTCTCTTCCCTCTACAACGGTAACAGAGTTTTAGAGTGTACCCAGTCAATTGTTGAGAAAACAGTTCTCATTCCTCTAACAGTAACTAGAGGTAGAGATGTAACCAGTCATGTTGAGAACAGTTTTCATTCCTCTAACGTAACTAGAGGTAGAGATGTAAACCAGTCATGTTGAGAACACGTTCTCATTCCTCTAACAGTAACTAGAGGTAGAGATGTAACCAGTCATTGTGGAGAACAGTTCTCATTCCTCTAACAGTAACTAGAGGTAGAGATGTAACCAGTCATTGTTGAGAACAGTTCTCATTCCTCTAACAGTAACTAGAGGTAGAGATAGTAACCAGTCATTGTTGAGAACAGTTCTCATTCCTCTAACAGTAACTAGAGGTAGAGATGTAACCAGTCATTGTGAGAACAAGTTCTCATTTCCTAACAGTAACTAAGGAGAGAATGTAACCAGTCATTGTTGAGAACAGTTCTCATTCCTCTAACAGTAAACTAGAGGTAGAGATGTAACCAGTCATTGTTGAGAACAGTTCTCATTCCTCTAACAGTAACTAGAGGTAGGATGTAACCAGTCATTGTTTGAGAACAGTTCTCATCCTCTAACAGTAACTAAGGTAGAGATGTTACACAGTCATTGTCGAGAAACAGTCCTCATTACCTCTAACAGTAACTAAGGTAGAGTTGTTAGCATCACAGTGATGCTTTACCTCCATGTTAGCAGAACTAATGACTTTTTACAGTGTGTGAGGTCACGCACACGCAGAGCTCTGATTGGATACGAGATATGATAGGGTTCACAGGCTACATCTGCTGTACCTCACTGGGAAAGAAGACTAATCTAAAGATTCCCCAAAAACATTTCTCCTTTGAAAATGAGACCTTGAAAGGAGAGAATGTAAAGTATGGACACACACACACACACACACACACACACAAACGTGATACAGCAAGAACTGGACAAAGTAGGAGAACATTTAGTGGGAGTGAATTTTCCTTTTGCTGACAGTTTACAGCACTTTGATCATTGGTAGTGACATCAATGAAAGGGAAACTAGGTTGAAAACTGAAACCAACGTCTAAACACATACGCTGCCAACTCTCGTCATCACCATCATCATCATCATCGTCTATTTTCAATTCTGACCAATACTATGTTATCATTTCTACTACTATATGTAATTTACTCTGAGGTGGTATACGTACACAGTTCTGTGTGTGTGTGTGTGTGTGTGTGTGCCCCTCGTGTTGGGCTGTGTTGGTCCTGATAAGTTAAACTGTGGTTGTTCTGATCTACCTACTCAATGTTATTTTATGTGGTATTCTACTCACCGATAGAGAGGTTTGGGTCAGGAAGTGGGTTTTGTTTAGCCTATTTAGTGTGGGTGGATGTGTACCCAGTCCTTGTGACCAATATGGATGGAGGCCTACATTCTATCATTATAGATAACCAACATAGGAGACCAATATAGGCCTGCAATCACCAACTCTCTCGTTCTCGCTCTCTCTCTCTTTTGCTCTCTCTCTCTCTCTTTTGCTCTCTCTCTCTCTCTTTTGCTCTCTCTCTCTTTTGCTCTCTCTCTCTCTCCTTTGCTCTCTCTCTCTCTAGGTACTGGTCCGATCCATATTAACAGTGTCCAGTGTTTGGGGACAGAGAAGTCTATCCTAGAATGTAACTTCCAGGATGCCCCTCTATGGACGTTCAAACACACCCAGGACGCCTCAGTACGCTGCAACGTCCCCAAGCTTGGCCTGGACAGCACGGTGAGAACATACACAAATCCCATTATTATATACTCATTAGATACATAACTCTAAACATTTGACTTGGCAAACTTACAGGTTTAGAAAATACATAATTGAAATGACATTTATTTTCCTCCTCTTCCTCTTCTTCCTCTCCTCTTCCTCCTCCTACCTCTCCTCTTCCTCCTCCTCCTACCCTTCTACCCTCCTTCCTCTGCTAACACCTCCTCCTCCTACCCTCCTTCCTCCTCCTACCCCAGGTGCGGTTGGCGGGAGGCAGGGAGCCAGGTGAGGGCCGTGTGGAGGTACTGATGGATGTAGGGGGTCGTAAGAGATGGGGGTCAGTCTGCAGTGAGAACTGGGGGATCAACGAAGCCATGGTGGTCTGTCGACAGCTGGGTCTGGGGTTCGCAATCTCGGGCACAGCCAGGTACGGAAACACACTATGAACCCTATTCTCTGTATAGAAACACAGCTATGAAACCCTATCTCTGTATAGAAACACAGCTATGAAACCTGATTCTTCTGTATAGAAACACAGCTATGAAACCCTATTCTCTGTATAGAACACAGCTATGAAACCTTATTCTTCTGTATAGAAACACAGGCTATGAACCCTATTCTCTGTATAGAAACACAGCTATGAACCCTATTCTCTGTTAGAAACACAGCTATGAAACCTATTCTCTGTATAGAACACAGCTATGAAACCCTATTCTCTGTATAGAAACACAGCTATGAAACCCTATTTCTCTGTATAGAACACCCTATGAAACCTATTCTCTGTATAGAAAACACAGCTATGAAACCCTATTCTCTGTATAGAAAACACACTATGAAACCCTATTCTCTGTATAGAAACCACCTATGAAACCCTATTCTCTGTATAGAACACAGCTATGAAACTCATTCTGTGATAAGAAACACCACTAGACCCTATTCTCTGTATAGAAAACACAGCTATGAAAACCCTATTTCTGTATAGAAACACCTATGAACCTATTCTCTGTATAGAAACACAGCTATGAACCCTAATTCTCTGTATAGACACACCTATGAACCCTATTCTCTGTATAGAAACACAGGCTATGAAACCTATTCTCTGTATAGAAACACACTATGAACATATTCTTGTATAGGGATATCACCGTAGATGTGCATATTGTCTGTTAAACCCTGATGATCAAACCCTATTTCTCTGGTAACCATCTGATGAAAGCTCCGTATGTCTCGTGTATAGTGCACTACTTGTGGCCAGAGCCCTTTGTGGGTAGGTGCCATTCAGATTGCCCTACACTCCTGATTCCACAACTCACAGTCACTGCACTGAGTCTCCTGAGTCCTCAATGATGAACAGCTGAATATACTCAGTAACACTTTCCATGAGGCACAATTAAGCAATAGGCTCTCGAGGATGTGTATATTTCCATTATAAACTGGTGGTGGAGCCTGATTCTGATTGGCTGAAAGCATGTTAAGTACCGTATATCACGGTATGACAAAACATTTAGTTTTACTGCTCTAATTACGCTGGTAACAGTTTATAATAGCACTAAGGCTCCTTGGGGGTTTTTGATAATGGCACAATATACCACGGCTAAGGGCTGTCCGGGCATTTCACATTGCGTAGTGCCTAAGAACAGCCTTAGCCGTGGTATAATGGCCATATCACACTCCTCGGCTTATGGCTTAAATATACCACAGCTAAGGGCTTTATTACGCATGATGCCAAAGCGTAGTGCCTGAATACTTAGCCCTGGTATATTGGCCATATACACTAACCACCGAGGTGCTTCATGTACAGTAGTCACACCATTCTCTCTCTCTCTCTCTTCTCCTCTCTCTCTCTCACCCTCTCTCTCCCCTCTCTCTCTCTCTCTCTCTCTCCTCTCTCTCTTCTCTCTCTCTCTCTTCTCTCTCTCCTCTCTCTCTCTCTCTCTCTCTCTCTCTCTCTCTTCTCTTCTCTCTCTCTCTCTTCTCTCTCTCTCTCTCCTCTCTAGGAGACGTGGTATTGGGCTGGGGATCCTAACGCAGCAGAGTTGGTGTTGAGTGGACCCATGTGTCGGAACTGAGCTGTCAATCCAACAGTGTCGCCGTAACAACCACATCCACTGTCCCGGGTGGCGGGACTAGGCTGCAGGGGTCACCTGTTCAGAGAGTGAGTCATCACAGCACACTCTGTCCCACTGGCCTTAGATCTCTACACCTGTTTCCACCTGGCTAGATTCTATAACTGTTACACCTGGGCGCTAGATCTCTACACCTGTTCCACCTGGCTAGACTCTCTAACTAACTGTTCGCACCTAGGATCGCTAGGCTAGATCTCTACACCTGTTCCACCTGGCTAGCTACTCTACACCTGTTCCACCTGGCTAGATCTCTACACCTGTTCCACCTGGCTAGATCTCTATACCTGTTCCACCTGGCTAGATCTCTATACCTGTTCCACCTGGCTAGATCTCTATACCTGTGTAATCTTAAGAGATCCTTCCTAGGCTTCTGTAAAAGATCACGAAATGGGAGAAAACGGTTTGAAACTGAAGTACCTGAAAACTATTCTCCTTTTTTGCTTTCTGAACGTGAACTCTGATTGATCTCTGGTTCAATCAATGAATCAAATGTATTTTATAAAGCTCTTTTAACATCAGCGGTTGTCACAAAGTGCTTTACAGATACCAAGCCTAAAACCCCAGCCAGAACCACCTGCATTGCAACTGGTGAACCTCTAACCTACCCCGTCCCTCTCCGTAGTGGCCCTTGCCCCATTGTTTCATGTAATACCTGGTTAACCTGTCACTCCGATACATGTTTAAGTTAACCCTAACCTCTCACCCCTCTTCCCTGCCCTCTAGCTGCCCCTGACCTGGTACTAGATGCCCAACTGGTTCAGGAGACAGCCTACCTGGAGGACCGACCCCTACACCTGCTGACCTGTGCCAACGAGGAGAACTGTCTGTCGTCTTCCGCTGCCAGAATGAACTGGCCCTATGGACACCGCCGCCTGCTACGATTCTCCTCCAGGATCATGAACACGGGACGGGCCGACTTCAGACCTAGCGCTACCAGGGAGTCTTGGACCTGGCATGCGTGTCACAGGTAAGGGGTGTTATAGTAAGGGGTGTTGTAGTTGTCGTCTTTATAAACATGAAAAAGGCTGACTTCAGACACGTGTCAYAGGTTCTGCGTGGGAGTCAGGGGCTTTGTAGTTCTAGAAGGCCATGTATTTGTTGTTCTGTTTCACTGCATGAAGGGTTTGTTGTAGTTTTATAATGCATTGCCATATGCTTAGTTTGTAGTAGTAGAAGTTCTCTGTTGCCATACTTGTCATGAGCTGCAGTACTATATCACTGTACTTAAGTCAAAATACTTTCAAATACTACTTTTTTGGGGTATCTGTACTTTAATATTTATCTTTTTGACAACTTTTACTTTTCACTACATTCCTAAATAAGATAATGTAATTTTTACTCCATACCTTTTCCCTGACACTCAAAAGTACTTGTTACATTTTGAATGCTTAGCAGAACAGGAAAATGGTCCAATTTACGCACTTATCAAGAGAACAKCCCTGGTCATCMCTACTGCCTATGATCTGGGGCACTCACTAAACACAAATGCTTTGTTTGTTTGACACTTAAGAATATTTTAGCAATTACATTTACTTTTGATACTTAAGTATATTTAAAACCAAATACTCTTTGACTTTTACTCAAGTACTATTTTACTGGGTACTTTCACTTTTTATTTGAGTAATTTTCTGTTAAGGTATCTTTACTTTTACTCAAGTATGACAATTGGGTGCTTTTTCCACCACTGCTTGTGGGTGTAGGAGTTAAGGTACTTTCACATATCCCCTGTATGACCTGGTTCCTGGAGCGTTAGGTACCCTGATCCATGCTCTAAAGCAAACTAACCCTGACTGAAATGAATCCTGGACCTGGTGAGTAGGGGTCCAAGATTCAGGACCAGAAGTGCGAGTCGTGTTGAACTTTTTGTCCGTTGCAAACAAGCTAGCTTGCTAACGTCATGTAGAATGTAGAATCACATCGTGAAACAGTACTTTTCAGGTCTTGTGAAAACAAAACCTATTCTCAAAAACATTGTAGGAAACCGAATCAGGGAACTGAATTTCATATGTAAAAACGCCCTTAGTAACAGTCTCTTAGTAACAGTCCCTTAGTTAAAGTCCCTTCGTTACAGTCCATTAGTTACAGTCCCTTAGTTACAGTCAACGGGAGACTGCTGGAGTCCTCGGTCATTATAAGTGGTTGGTAGTGGACGTTGTGGTTTTGGATGACCATGTTACAGGTAAATGTTTGTGAGTTACATTACCTCAAGGAGTTATGGAAACCAACACCACAGACTTCCATTTTACAGCTAGACTTATGGAAAATGCCCGTTTTGKGGGGAAAAACAGTTAATTTTGCTGTTCTGTTATGCTTATCTCTTAGTGGATGTCATTGCTAAGTACATTGCAAGTGAATGACCCATCACTTTTATAGCGTCATTTTTCGTATAACACATTTCATGCAATTCTACTCATTTTGCCTTAGGGTAGATTTACATTTCTTCAGTTTTAAAGCGAATTACCTGCAATTGTAGACATTTTGCCATGTTAATATGATTTCTGAGCGAGTGTGACTAGCAAAATCAATGGGGGCCCCCTGGAGGTCAGTGCCCCCTGGAGGTCAGGGCCCCTGGAGGTCAGGGCCCCCTGGAGGTCAGGGCCCCCTGGAGGTCAGATAACCAAGGAGAGATTGACCCTGGCTGGTGTGTGTATGTTTAGGAATCAGACAGTAGCTCCCCTATGGCTGGTGACCCAGTCATCTCAACACTAGAACATGAGGCAGAGTAACAGCTCCCAGTCATTCTCAACACTAGACACATAGTAGAGCGCAGAGTAACAGCAGTCTCCCCAGTCTACTCAACACTAGAACATGAGGCAGAGTAACAGCTCGCTCCAGTCATCTCAACACTCAGAACATGAGGCAGAGTAACGAGCTCCCAGTCATCTCAACACTAGAACATGAGGCAGAGTAACAGCCCTCATCACAGAACTATGCCATACAGACTTGCTTGAACAGATCTAGCAGCTTTCCTTACACACAGACCTGTTTACACACTCACAAGTGAATGGGGGGCTTTGAAACCTCACCTACACACACATTCATGCATTTCTCGTGAAACACACATACAGTACACGCAGGCACACGGCTCCAGGCATAAGTGAAAATAAGCGGTCGGATTTTAGCACGCGACCTGCAGAAAAATCTGTCAGAGTCTCAACCTAAATTTTGAGGGTAACAGAATTAGAATATACAACAGGTTCAGTAAGAGTCTCAACTTAATTTGGAGGGTAACAGTAGTAGAATAATACTACAAGGTTCAGACGTAAGAGTCATCAACTTAATTTGAGGGGTAAAGCGTAAGTAGAATATACAAGGTTCAGACATGTGGTTATGCATCAGCAGTTGTTCTCTTATGTCAGTCACTGACAGTCACTCAATTAGCAAAGTCAGCTAAAAACGTTTAAATTGAGTAAGTTAGTCCTAGCCAGCTATCTATCTAAAGGTGTAGTAATCAATGGCCGGATACCACCACAAGACCACACAGGGCAGCATGCCCAGGGGCCCTGACCTCCAGGGGGCACTGACCTCGCCTACAGGGGGCCCTGACCTCCAGGGGGGCCCTGAACGCTCCAGGGGGCCCTGGACCTCCAGCAGGGGGCCCTGAACCTCCAGGGGCCCTTGACCTCCAGGGGGCCCTGCACCTCCCCGCCCAGGGGCCCCTGTACCTCGGCGGGCCCTCGAGCATCCCCGCAGGGCGGGCCCTG
>NW_019943172.1:0-1079 GCF_002910315.2 Salvelinus sp. IW2-2015
TGGTCCCTGCCTATGAAGCAGCGTGGTCCCTGCCTATGATGAAGAAGATGAAGGCAGGGAGTCTAGTGCTCCAGAATAACAGCAGAAAAAATCGAGAATCCTGTCACTGGAAAAGCATTGAGACACATACAGAGGTATTGCACAACATTCAATTCCTCACACACTGACACGACACACACACAGTGTGTTGGCCGACCTCTCCACTCCCCCTGTGCTGTGGGCCAAACGGCAGGATGGAGAGAATGAGAAAAGAAACGAGAGGAAAGACACAAACAAACAACAATTTATGACCCACAAGGCACATCAACAGGTCAGCCTTAGGCCAGAGAGAGAGAGAGAGAAAGAGAGAGAGGATGGAGAGGACCTACTCTAAAGAGAGAGAAGGGGTAAAGAGAGAGAGGAGGGGTAGAGAAAGAGAGGAGGGGTAGAGAGCGAGAGAGAGAGAGAGAGGAGGGGTAGAGAGAGCGAGAGCGGAGGGGTAGAGAGAGCGAGAGCGAGCGAGAGAGAGAGCGAGAGAGGAGGGGTAGAGAAAGAGAGCGAGCGAGAGAGGAGGGGTAGAGAAAGCGAGAGAGGAGGGGTAGAGAGAGAGAAGGGGGGGCCCGACCCTCTCCAGCCAAGCCACTCCAGCAGATCCAAGAAGGTTGGATAGCAATGTGGTGACATTTCTAACAAATACCGTGAACCATGTCTCCCTCTGGTGGCCAAGTAGGCAGCAGAGGACAAGATACAGCGGACGGGGAGGAGGGAAAAGAGAGTAAAACAGAGAAGAGAAACGTGCCGACACAAAGACGGAATGAGAGGAGGGGGGGATAGAGTAAGGCGGCAAATTAATGTTAGAAAATAAGATCAATACCTTTTTTGAGTCATCTGTTCCTGTAGTTTGTTGTACATCTCCAACACTGACAGACAGAGACAGACACAGACAGGTCAATTATCAGCTGTATAACTGTGTCTACCAGCCACCAGCTATTTATGTGATATAGCTATCTGCTACGTAACGTGTTACAGTCATCTGCTACGTAACGTGTTACAGTCATCTGCTACGTAACGTGTTACAGTCATCTGCTACGTAACGTGTT
>NW_019943172.1:1815-10457 GCF_002910315.2 Salvelinus sp. IW2-2015
GCGCTGCTCCCTGCTGTAGCAGCGTGGTCCTGCCTATGAAGCAGCTGGGGTCCCTGCCTATGAAGCAGCTTGGTCCCTGGCCTATGAAAGCAGCTTGGTCCCTGCCTATGAAGCAGCTTGGTCCCTGCCTATGAAGCAGCTTGTCCCTGCCTGATTGAAGCCAGCCTATGTCCCGGCCTATGAACAGCTTGGTCCCTGCCTATGAAGCAGCTTGGTCCCTGCCTATGAGCAGCTTGGTCTCCGCCCACCTGGCCCTCGCCCTAGTGCAAGCCAGCAGCTTGGTCCCTGCCTAGAAGCACGTGGTCCCTGCCTATGAAGCCAGCGTGCGTTCCCTGCCTATGAAGCAGCAGCTTGGCCCTCCCTGCCTATGAAGCAGCTTGTCCCTGCCTATGAAAGCAGCTTGGTCCCTGCCTATGAAGCAGCTTGGCCCTGCCTAATGAAGCAGCTTGGTCCCTGCCTATGAAAGCAGCTTGGGTCCTGCCTATGAAGGCACAGGCTTGGCAGCTCGGTCCCTGCCTATGAAGCCAGCGTCGTGGTCCCTGCCTATGAGCAGCTTGGCAGCTCGGTCCCTGCCTATGAAGCAGCTTGGGGTCCCCTGCCTATGAAAGCAGCTTGGTCCCTGCCTATGAAGCAGCGTGGGTCCCGCCTATGAAGCAGCTGTCTCCTGCCTATGAAGCAGCGTGGTCCCGCCTATGAAGCAGGCTTGTTCCCTGCCTATGAAGCAGCTTGCGTCCCTGCCTATGAAGCAGCGTGGTCCCTGCCTATAAGCAGCTGTTCCCTGCCTATGAAGCAGCTTGTGTCCTGGCCTATGAAGCAGCTGTGGGTCCCCTGCCTATTGAAGCAGCGATGGTGGTCCCTGCCTATGAAGCAGCGTGGTCCCTGCCTATGAAGCAGCGTGTGTCCCTGCTAAAGCAGCGGGTCCCTGCCTATGAAGCAGCGTGGTCCCTGCCTATGACAAGCAGCTGGTCCCTCCTATGAAGCAGCGTGGTCCCTGCCTATGAAGCAGCGTATGCCCTGCCTATGAAGCAGGCACTGTGTCCCTGCCTATGAAGCAGCTTTGCTCCTGGTCCCTGCCTATGAAGCAAGCGGTCTGCTGAACACTGCCTATGAAGCAGCTTGGGTCCCTGCCTATGAAAGCAGCGTGGTCCCGCCCTTTGAAGCAGCGTGTTCCCTGCCTGATGAACAGCAGCTTGCGTCCCTGCCTATGAAGCAGCTTGGTCCCTGCCTATGAAGCAGCAGTGGTCCTGCCTATAAGCAGCTTGGTCCCTGCCTATGAAGCAGCGTGTTCCCTGCCTTGAGCTGTCCCTGCCATGAAGCAGCGTGGTCCCTGCCTATGAAAGCAGCTTGCTCCCTGCCTATAGAACAGCTTGGTCCCTGCCTTACTGAAGCAGCTTGGTCCCTCCTATGAAGCAGCTTGGTCCCTGCCTATGAAGCAGCTTGGTCCCTGCCTATGAAGCAGCTGGTCCCTCCTATGAAGCAGCTTGGTCCCTGCCTATGAAGCAGCTTGGGTCCCTGCCTATGAAGCAGCTTTCCCTGCCTATGAAAGCCAGCTTGTCCCTGCCTATGAAGCAGCGTTCCCTGCCTATGAAGCAGGCGTGGTCCCTGCCTATGAAGCAGCGTGGTCCCGCCTATGAGAAGAAGATGAAGGCAGGGATCTAGTGCTCCAGAATAACAGCAGAAAAAATCGAGAAATCCTGTCACTGTGAAAAGCATTAACACATACAGAGGTATTGCACAACATTCAATTCCTCACACACTGACACGACACAACACAGTGTGTGGCCGACCTCTCCACTCCCCCTTGCTGTGGGCCAAACGGCAGGATGGAGAGAATGAGAAAGAAACGAGAGGAAAAGACACAAACAAACAACAATTTATGACCCACAAGGCACATCAACAGTCAGCCTTAGGCCAGAGAAGAGAGAGAGAAAGAGAGAGAGGATGGAAGGACCTACTCTAAAGGAGAGAGGAAGGGGTAAAGAGAGAGAGGAGGTAGGAGAAAGAAGAGAGGTAGAGCGAGGGAGAGAGAGAGAGAGGAGGGGTAGAGGAGCGAAGAGCGGAGGGGTAGAGAGAGCGAGAGCGAGCAGAAAGCGAGAGAGAGGGTAGAGAAAAGCTAGAGCGAGCGGAGAGGAGGAGGTTAGAGAAAGCGAGAGAGAGAGGGTAGAGATAGGAAGGGGGCCCGACCCTCTCCCAGCCAAGCCACTCCAGCAGATCCAGAAGTTGGATAGCAATGTGTGGACATTTTCTAACAAATACGTGAACCAATGTCTCCCTCTGGTGGCCAAGTAGGCAGCAGAGGACAAATACAGCGGACGGGGAGGAGGGAAAAGAGAGTAAAAGCAGAAAGAGAAACGTGCCGACACAAAGACGGAATGAGAGGAGGGGGGGATAGGAGTAAGGCGGCAAATGAATGTTTAGAAAATAAGATCAATACCTTTTTGAGTCATCTGTTCCTTGTAGTTTTGTTGTACATCTCCAACACTGACAGACAGAGACAGACACAGACAGGTCAATTATCAGCTGTATAACTGTGTCTACCAGCACCAGCTATTTATCGTGATATAGCTACTGCTACGTAACGTGTTACAGTCATCTGCTACTAACGTGTTACAGTCACTGCTACGTAACGTGTTACAGTCATCTGCTACGTAACGTGTTACAGTCATCTGCTACGATAACGTGTTACAGTCATCTGCTACGTAACTGTGATTACAGTCATCTGCTACGTAACGTGTTACAGCATCTGCTACGTAACGTTACGTCATCTGCTACGTAACGTGTTACATCATTGCTACGTAACGTGTTACAGTCATCTAGCTTACGTAACGTGTTACAGTCATCTGCTACGTAACTGTTACAGTCATCTGCTACGTAAGGCGTGTCTACAGTCATCTGCCTACCGTAACGTGTTACCAGTCATCTGCTACGTAACGTGTTACAGTCACTGCTACGTAACGTGACAGTCATCATGCTACGTAACGTGTTACAGTCATCTGCTACGTAACGTGTTACATCATCTGCTACGTAACGTTTACATGTCATCTGCTACGTAACGTGTTACAGTCATCTGCTACTAACGTGTTACAGTCATCTGCACGTACGTTTACAAGTCATCTGCTACGTAACGTGTTACAGTCATCTGCTACGTAACGTGTTACAGTCATCTTGCTACGTAACGTGTTACAGTCATCTGCACGTAACTGTTACAGTCATCTGCTACGTAACGTGTTACAAGGTCATCTGCTACGAACGTGTTGTCAGATAACTGCTATGTAAACGTGTTGCAGATAAACTGCTATGTAATGTGTTACAGTTATCTGCTATGTGAACGTGTTACAGTTATCTGCTATGGAACTGTGTACGTACATGTGTCGTGACCTGGTAGGCAGTGTGTGATCTGTGTACCTGGTAGGCAGTGTGTGATCTGTGTACCTGGTAGGCAGTCTGTGATCTGTGTACCTGGTAGGCAGTGTGTGATCTGTGTACCTGGTAGGCAGTGGTGATCTGTGTACCTGGTAGGCAGTGTGTGATCTGTGTACCTGGTAGGCGTAGTGGTGTGATCTGGTTGTACCTGGTAGGCAGTGTTGTGAACTTGTCGATGGATGTGCGATGTTTCTCTGTTGCAGCGACACAGTCTCAACTCATCCATATAGGTAACACTAGAGAGAGAGAGAGAGACACACAGAGATAAGATAGATAAAGAGACACCAGAGAACAGAGATAGAAAACAGAGACAGAGACACAAAGACAGAGACAAGAGACACAGAGACACAAAGACAGAGACAGAGAGACAGAGACACAAAGACAGAGACAGAGAGACACAGAGACAGAGAAAGAGACACAGAAAGAGACAGAGAGACAGAGGAGAGAGAGGAGAGAGAGAGCGAGAGAGAGATGGGGGTAACAAAAATGGCGAGATAGAGGATGAGGAGGATTGGAGAAGAGGTGGAGAAGAAAGAAATCTTTCATTTGATGTAGTCCTGAAATTACATGAATTATTGATTCAACTGTCAGATTATCTTGTTTTGACAATGATGTTGGTTATGATGTCATACCCCTTTCCCATCGTCCTGGAGACGTTGTTGGTCTCAGTCACCTGACTCTGAAACAGGAGGAAAACAACCAATGCAAGAGAGAATCGTAATTAGTCACTCTCCTCCCCACTCCCGTTCTCTCCTCTCTGCAACTTGCTCCTTTCTCCCGGTCTGCCTTCCTCCTGCCATCATTCTCCTCTTTACCTCCTGGAGTCAGTCTCCTCCTCTCACACCTCCCCCCTCTCCTCATACCCCATCCACCCCTCTCCTCATCCACCCCCTCTCTACTTATCCCCCATCCACCCCCTCTCCTCATCCCTCCCTCTCCTCATACCCCAGCCCCCCTCTCCTGCATCCCCCCCTCTCCTCATCCCCCCCTCCTCATCCCCCCTCGTCCTCATACCCCCTCTCCTCATACCCCCCTCTCCTCATACCTCACCCCCCCCCCTCTCCTCATCCCCCCCCCCCCCTCTCCTCATCCCCCCTACCTTGAGTTCTGTGCTTCTCCCCTGACTTTGTAGTTCAGTGATGGAGTCAACGAAGCCTTGGAAATGGTGGTTACACATCTTTCAATGTCTCTGTTTCATGGTTACGAATCCTCCCGTCCAGCTTCACCATAAACAAGCCATGTTCCTGTCCGTCATACACAGACCTGGAGAGAAGAGAAAACAAGAGCATTTAGCAGACTCTTTAATCCAAAGAGATTTACAATGTCAGGGATAGATTTCGTTGTACTGGCGTGTCCCCAAAGGGAATTAAAACACACAAAGTGTTGAGGGAAGCGAACACTTTTAGCAATGACAAAAAATATATCTTGATGAAAAAAGATAACGTATCTTGATCCACTCCCATGGCTTCTAATATACACTTACACCATCTACCCTTGCAGATGGCGCCATACACCACCTACCCTGCAGGTGGCGCCATTACACCACCTACCCTGCAGGTGGGCGCCATTACACCACCTACCTGCAGGTGGCGCCATTACACCACCTACCCTGCAGTGCGCCATTACACCTTCTACCCTGCAGGGTACTAAACAGTATAGTGGTGTATCGGTAGGTTCGGATAGGTATAAACAGCTATAGTGGTGGATCTGTAGGGTCTGGATAGATATAACAGTATAAGGTGGGTCTGGATAGATATAAACAGTATAATGTGAGGTCTGGATAGAATAAACAGTATAGTGGTGGGTCGTTAGGGCTATAGTATAAACAGTTATAGTGGTGGGTCTGGATAATTATAAACAGTATATGGTGGGTCTGGATAGTATAAAACAGTAGTAGTGGTGGGTCGTAGGCTGATAGATATAAACAGTATAGTGGTGGGTCGGGATAAAAGATGGTGTCGTCTGTAGGGTCTGGATAGGTATAAAACAGTATAGTGGTGGATCTGTAAGGGTCTGGATAGGTATAAAACAGTATAGTGGTGGATCTGTAGGGTCTCTTGTTTCTTTATGAAGGAGAGAACGGACATACAGGATGATAGACCAGCAGCACCTTGTTTCTTATGAAGGAGAGAACAGACATACAGGATGTTAGACCAGCAGCACCTGGTTTCTTATGAAGGAGAGAACAGACATACAGATGTTAGACCAGCGAGCACCTGGGTTTCTTTATGAAGGAGAGAACAGACATACAGGATGTTAGGACCAGCAGCACCTGGTTTCTTTATGAAGGAGAGAACAGATATACAGGATGTTAGACCATGCAGCACCTGGTTCTTTATGAAGGAGAGAACAGACATACAGGATGTTAGACCAGCAGCACCTGGTTTCTTCTATGAAGGAAGAACAGACATACAGGATGTTAGCCAGCAGCACCTGGTTTCTTTATGAAGGAGAGAACAGAACAATACAGGATGTTAGGCCAGCCAGACCTTGTTTCTTTATGAAGGAGAGGAAACAGACATACAGGATGTTAGACCAGCAGCACCTTGTTTCTTTATGAAGGAGAGAACAACATACAGGATGTTTAGACCAGCAGCACCTGGTTTCTTTATGAAGGAGAGAACAGATATACAGGATGTTAGACCAGCAGCACCTTGTTTCTTTATGAAGAGAGACACAACATACAGGATGTTAGGCCAGCAGCACCTGGTTTCTTTATGAAGGAGAGAACGACATACAGGATGTTAGACCAGCAGCACCTGGTTTCTTTATGAAGGAGAGAATGGGGTGAGAACCATGAACCTCCTAGGTTTTATATTGAAGTCAATGTACCCAGAGGAGGACAGAAACTAGCTGTCCTCCGGCTACACCATGGTGCTACCCTACAGAGTGCTGCTGAGACTACTGTAGACCTTCATTGCAAAACAGTGTGATTTAATCAGTTATTTGTTGACGTGAATATATTTATTATTTAACATATTTATTATAGTTTTATCTAAAAAAAAGGATTTACTTATTTTTTTTAAAGTTTCACTATTTTTCTTTATATTTAATTCACAGAAGATGTTACTCCCCTTTCTCTGAGGAGGAGCCTCCAGTGGCACAGAGTTTTCCCCTCCCCTTCTCCCAGACAGTTTCAGCTAAATTATTGATTGAGAAATTGCTCTTTGCCTAGGAGCTATTTTTGTTTCTTTTTGGCCATTTTGATTGAAAACAATCACAGTAAGGTACTTAATTGTTACCCAGAAATGTGATAGAGAAAAAAATGGAGGTAATGGAACTTAAAAATTAAAAAAACATTTTCCCTTTGACCCATTACAAAATGAGTAGAATTGCAGAAAATTAGCTTTAAAAACAGCTAAATAATGTGGCCAAGACGGCCCTGTAATATCTTCGGCTAAATGTTTAAATCATTTAGGAGTAGAATGTCCTTTTAAAAAGACACCAGAAGTAACCTTAAGTCATTCTACAAAAAAAAACATTAAAAAAACAATCTCACAGGGGTGCATGCCCCCGGAACCCCACAGCAAAAATAAAACACTGGTTGTAACACACCCCCTTTCCTGTGGTTGAGGAAATGCCCGACGAGTACAATGGAGAGGATCTGACGCCATGACCACTTCCTCCTACACTACACACAAAGGCAGTTCTAAATGCAGTACCGTTGGTACAGTATCCGTTGTGTGTATGTGTGTATGTGTGTGTGTATGTGTGTGTGTGTTAGGTGCTATTTGATTCTGAACTCTACTGGGGAACACACACACAGGGAGAAAGGTAAAGCACTGGGGAACACACAGTACTCTAGTTAAACTACTACTAGTAGGCCTACTACTGCAAACCCTTTATTTAACCTTTATTTAACTAGGCAAGTCAGTTAAGAACAAATTCTTATGTACAATGACGGCCTAGGACCAGTGGGTTAACAGATCTGTACCTTGTCAGCTCGGGGATTCGATCTAGCAACCTTTCAGGTTACTGGCCCATCGCTCTAGCCACCAGGCTACCTGCCGCCCCAGACCCTAGCTCAAATGAGTTAATTATCCCTGGAGACAAGACAAGGCAGAGTCAGCATTCCATTCATCTCCTACTACTAGACCCACACGATGACATCATCGCTGCTCCACTCCAGTTGACTACTCTACTCCAGTCCAGACTTTACATTGAACTTGGCTAAGGTCTTACCCTGAGAGCAAGGCACTGCACAGATTTGCTCATCTTGACCTCAATAGTATTGAGAGCTGATCTAGGATCAGTTGCCCTCCTGTACAAGTAGTCTTAATTATTGTGATCTGTAAAGCAAAACTGATGCAAAACCAGCACTCGTACTCAGACACGATACATATTGTTCTCCACAGTGCTGTAGTCCAGCCCACCCGGAGCTGGCTGTAGTCCAGCCCACCCGGAGCTGGCTGTAGTCCAGCCCACCCGGAGCTGGCTGTAGTCCAGCCCACAAGACAAACACGTATCCCTGTTACTCACTACTGCAACGACACACGTATCCTGTTACCTCACTACTTGCAGCACACACGTATCCCTGTTACCTCACTACTGCAACACAACAACCTATCCCTGTTACTTACTACTGCACGACAAACACACGTATCCGTGTTACCTCACTACTGCAACGACAACACGTATCCCTGTTACCTACTCTGCAACACCGTATCCCTGTTACCTCATTACTGCAACGAAACAACACGTATCCTGTTACCTCACTACTGCAACGACAACAACACGTATCCCTGTTACCTCACTACTAACAAACACGATATCCCTGTTACCTCCTACTGCAACACAGTATCCCTGTTACCTCACTACTGCAACGACAACAACACGTACCCTGTTACCTCACTACTGCACACAACACGTATCCCTGTTACTCACTACTCAACGACACCGTATCCCTGTTACCTCCCACAACACACTATCCTGTACCTGCACTACACATGCGCTACTCAACACTCACTAACAACAACACGTATCCCTGTTACCTCACTACTGCACCACGTATCCCTGTTCCTCACTACTGCAACACGTATCCCTGTTACCTCACTACTGCAACACTATCTCCTGTTACCCTCACTACTGCAACACACGTATCCTGTACTCAACTACTGCAAGCACCACGTATCCCTGTTACCTCACTACTGCACAACACATATCCTGTTACCTTCTAACGATAGTATCCCTGTTAACCTCACTACTGAACAAACACGTAT
>NW_019943172.1:11759-53830 GCF_002910315.2 Salvelinus sp. IW2-2015
CCGGAGGCTGGCTGTAGTTCCATAGCCCACCACCTGAAGCTGGCTGTGAGTCCAGCCCACCTCAGAGCAGCTGGCTTGTAGTCCAAGCCCAACCAGCCCACCCGGGCTGGCTGTAGTCCAGCCCACCCGGGGCTGGCTGTAGTCCAGCCACACCGGGGCTGTAGCTGTCCAGCCCACCCGGATGTAGTCCAGCCCACCCAGATGTAGTCCAGCCCAAGCTTAGTCCAGCCCACCCGGGGCTGGCTGTAGTCCACCCACCCGGGCTGCTGTAGTCAGCCCACCCGGGGCTGGACTGTAGTTCCAGGCCCACCCGGGGCTCGCTGTAGTCCAGGCCCACCCGGGCTGCGCTGTAGTCCAGCCCACCCGCGGGCTAAGCATGAGTCCAGCCACACTCCAGTGTAGTCCAGCCCACCATGTAGTACCAGCCCACCGGGGCTGGCTGTAGTCCAGCCCACCCGGAGCTGGCTGTAGTCCAGCCTACCCAGAAGGCAGAAACAAGCAGTGCTCACAATGACAACAACACGTATCCCTGTTACCTCCACTACTGCAACGACAAGAACACGTATCCCTGGTTACCTCACTACTGCAATACAACACGTATCCCTGTTACCTCACTACTGCAAACGACCAAACGTATCCCTGTTACCTCACTACTGCAACGACAAAACACGTATCCCTGTTACCTCCTACTGCACAACAACACTATCCTGTTACCTCACTACTGCAACGACAACAACACGTATCCCTGTTACTCACTACTGCAAACAACAACACGTATCCCTGTTACCTCACTACCTGCACGACAACACGTATCCTGTTACCTCACTAGCTGCAACAACAACACGTATCCCTGTTACCTCACTACTGCAACAACAAACGATCCCTGTTACCTCACTACTGCAACAACACGTATCCCTGTGACATCAACCAAATACTCAACAACAACACTATCATCTCTTCTCTTTTGTATCCCTGTTACCTCACTACTGCAACGACAATGACAACAACACGTATCCCTGTTAGCTCACTACTGCAACGACAACACGTATCCCTGTTACCTCACTACTGCAACAACACGTATCCTTGTTGCCTCACTACTGCAACGACAACAAGTATCCCTGTTACCTCACTACTGCAACAACAACAACACGTATCCCTGCAACGGTGAGAATAAAGCTGCGTTTAATGACAATAACAATCATGTGGTTTAAATGGAATACATCAGAGAACAGCCTCACAGCTGGGTACTACTTATAGTGAACAAAAACGCAGTTTAATGAGTGTAATGAATTACAGTTCATATAAGGAAATCAGTCAATTGTAATGAATTCATTAGGCCCTAATCTATGGATTTCACATGACTGGGAATACAGATATGCATCTGTTGGTCAAAGATACCTTAAAAAATATATATATATATTTTTAAGTGGGCCTCAGGATCTCGTCACGGTATTTTTGTGCATTCAAATTCCCAGAGATAAAATGCAACTGTTTTCGTTGTCCGTAGCTTATGCCTGCCCATACCCCCCATCGCCACCTTGGGGCTCTCTGTTCACACTGTTGACATCAGCAAACTGCTAGCCCATACGACGCCATACACGAGACAGGTTGGACGTACTGTCAAATTCTCTAAAATGATGTAGAGGTGGCTTATGGTAGAGAAATTGACATTAAATTCTCCGGCAACAGCTCTGGTGGACATTCCTGCAGTCAGCGTGCCAATTGCACGCTCCCTAAAAACATCTGTTGAAAAATAAGTTTTTTTGTACGTATGGAAAATTTCAAGGGGTCTTTTATTTCAGCTCATGAAACATGTGACCAACACCTTAAATGTTGCGTTTTATATCTTGGTTCAGTGTATAATACACCAGATGGACAAACAAGCTATCAGTACGGAAAGAGGAGGGAGAGACAACACACTCCGTAGCTGTAGAGCCTATTGGCCTCTGGCGCAACCCTTCATATAATGCAATCCCATGAGCCGCATTGAGTCGGAGTTCCAATTCAACTTTGAGTGATGGGTAGTAGCGCCTTTTCAGCTAACATTAGCCAACTAGCTGACCAGCTAACATTAGCCAACTAGCTGACCAGCTAACATTAGCCAACTAGCTGACCAGCTAACTTTAGCCAACTAGCTGACCAGCTAACTTTAGCCAACTAGCTGACCAGCTAACATTAGCCAACTAGCTGACCAGCTAACATTAGCCAACTAGCTGACCAGCTAACATTNCTACTACTACTACTACTACTACTGCTACTACTACTACTACTGCTACTACTACTACTACTGCTACTACTACTACTACTGTTACTACTGCTACTACTACTACTACTACTACTGCTACTGCTACTACTACTGTTACTGTCGCTGTTACTGTTACTTCTACTACTGCTGCTGCTACTATGCATTTTGTAGCTATCAATTGTCCCGTAGATATTTGCGCATATTAGCAGACTTATTTAAGGTCAAACTTCACATTTCTCTAGTAAATGCTACTAATATATCAGTAAAATGTCCTCTGTAAGTGGTCAGTTCATTCAAGGTCAATCATCTGGGGGTTTATTTACCTCCTCCCATCATGCCTCCATCCTCACGTCCCTGGAAGAGAAAACTCCCGGTGGAGGACACATCGCCGTAGGGACCCACGAGGTTACTGTTACCGACATAACCACGGTTACCGAACCGTCGCCCGCCCTCTTTACTGAAGGAGGGAGAAGATTACTTTATCCATTTTCACACAAACAAAACAGAGGTTGGAGCCGAGCAGTTCAATATGGGGGTTAAGTGCCGCCTTGCTCAAGGGCACATCCCATTGGTTCAACCTTTCATCTCTTTGTGTTTTATCAGTTGCCTGTTTAACTGTAAAAGTGTGTTGCATTTTAAATCAAGTTTCGATTTGTTTTTACCTGACAGGCTTGGCGAGGGTGACCTCGATGGTGGCTCCGTCGATCAGCGCTCCGTTCATCAGGTGTAAAGCCGTCACTGCGTCCTCACGGGAGTGGTAGTGGACAAACGCATAGTCTGTCAATTTCTACGGGAGAACAGAAAAACACTATTGGAAAACAGACAGAAAAATACTGTAGAAAACAGACAGAAAAATACTGTAGAAAACAGACGGAAAAATGTCGTCTTGCTTTCACATCGCAAGAGGATGACAGAGACATTTATTTTTGGCCTTTCAAAAGAGTATAGAGAAGGAAGAGAGGACTGATATTTTGCCAATTTATTTAGCATTCCACATAAATATTTTTTGTTGTTGCTTTCAACCCAATCCCAAGATATCCACCCTCAAAGGGTTTGAAGTAGCCTGAAGGATTGTATTGGCCTTTACAGAGATAACTCCGTAACTGCCTTTATTCTGATAAAAACASGTCAATTTAAGGCAGTTTTGAGACCAAAATAAGGCCACAAATATTGATGAATAAAATTACTTTCAAGAATTCCACAGTAACACATTCACAGACACAGACACCAATACCTTGACTCTCTCCACAGTGCCAGGTTTGAATCTAGAGAACTCCTGTCGCAGTGTATCTTCAGTAGTCGTCATCATCAGGTTTCTAAAAAAAAAAAAAAAAGGTTTACTTTATTGTCAAGTTGTCAACAGGGACATAAAGAGGAGTCGTTTTGGTTGGTCCCCCCCCCCTTTCCCAACACACGCACATTACACATGCTAGGGGTGTAAAAGTTTAAACGTTAAAAAAACGAAATTGGGATCCTTAACGTTGAGACAAATCATTATAGGCTGACCTGCCTATACTGATAGGCCTAGTGCACGGTTTTCTGTCTGTTGGTGGCTGACCTGCCTATACTGATAGATAGACCAGTGCCCGGTTCTGTCTGTCTGGTGGCTGACCTGCCTATACTGATAGGCCACTAGTGCACGGTTCTGTCTGGTGGCTACCTGCCTATACTGATAGATAGACCCAGTGCCCGGTTTCTGTCTGGTGGCTGACCTGTCTATACTGATAGATAGACCAGTGCCCGGTTCTGTCTGTTCTGGTGGCTGACCTGCCTATACTGATAGATAGACCTAGTGCACGGTTCTGACTGTCTTGGTGGCTGACCTGCCTATACTGATAGATAGACCTAGTGCACGTTCTGACTGTCTGGTGGCTGACGCCCTATACTGATAGATAGACCCAGTGCACGTGTCTGTCTGGTGGCTGACCACCTGCTATAACTGATAGATAGACCAGTGCACGTTGTCTTGTCTGGTGGCTGACCTGCTCCTATACTGATAGATAGGACCCAGTGCACGGTTCTGTCTTCTGGTGGCTGACCTGCTATACTGATAGATAGACCCAGTGCCCGGTTCTGCTGTCTGGTGGCTGACCTGCCTATACTGATAGATAGACCCGTGCACGGTTCTGCTGTCTGGTGGCTGACCTGTCTCATATCTGATAGATAGACCCAGTGCCCGGTTACTGTCTGGTGGCTGACCTGCCTATACTGATAGATAGACCAGTGCCGGTTCTGTCTGGTGTCTGACCTGTCTATACTGATAGATAGACCCAGTGCACGGTTCTGTCTGTCTGGTGGCTGACCTGCCTATACTGATAGATAGACCCAGTGCCCGGTTCTGTCTGGTGGCTGACCTGTCTATACTGATAGATAGACCAGTGCACGGTTCTGTCTGTCTGTGGCTGACCTGCCTATACTGATAGATGACCCAGTGCACGGTTCTGTCTGGTGGCTGACCTGCCTATACTGATAGATGACCAAGTGCCCGGTTCTGTCTGGTGGCTGACCTGCCTATACTGATAGATAGACCCAGTGCCCGGTTCTGTCTGGTGGCTGACCTGCCTATACTGATAGATAGACCTAGTGCACGGTTCTGTCTGTCTGGTGGCTGACCTGCCTATACTGATAGATACTAGTGCACGGTTCTGTCTGGTGGCTGACCTGCTATACTGATAGATAGACCAGTGCACGGTTCTGTCTGGTGGCTGACCTGCCTATACTGATAGACCTAGTGCACGTTTCTGTCTGGTGGCTGACCTGCTATACTGATAGATAGACCCAGTGCCCGGTTCTGTCTGGTGGCTGACCTGCCTATACTGATAGATAGACCTAGTGCACGGTTCTGTCTGGTGGCTGACCTGCCTATACTGATAGATAGACCAGTGCCCGGTTCTGTCTGTCGGTGGCTGACCTGCCTATACTGATAGATAGACCTAGTGACGGTTCTGCTGTCTGGTGGCTGACCTGCCTATACTGATAGATAGACCTAGTGCCCGGTTCTGCTGTCTGGTGGCTGACCTGCCTATACTGATAGACCTAGCTGCACGGTTCTGTCTGCTGGTGGCTGACCTGCCTATACTATAGATAGACCTAGTGCCCGGTTCTGTCTGCTGGTGCTGACCTGCCTATACTGATAGATAGACCTAGTGCACGGTTCTGTCTGGTGGCTGACCTGTCTATACTGATAGATGGACCCAGTGTTCCGGTTTCTGTCTGGTGGCTGACCTGCCTATACTGATAGATAGACCTAGTGCACGGTTCTGTCTGGTGGCTGACCTGCCTATACTGATAGATAGACCTAGTGCACGGTTCTGTCTGTCTGGTGGCTGACCTGCCTATACTGATAGATAGACCTAGTGCACGGTTCTGTCTGTCTGGTGGCTGACCTGTCTATACTGATAGTTAGGCCTCGTGCACGGTTCTGGAGGGGGGAATTGGGATTGAGCCTTAGCGTTTAGAGTGGGTTAAAACAAAAATAGCTACCAGACTGAGTATTTGTTTATATACATAATGAAGCACCTTGTCTGGAGATAACAGACAAATAAACACAGAGAGAGAGCGAGAGAGCGAGCGAGCGAGCGAGAGAGAAAGAAAGAGACAAAAAGGGGTAGGGATGGAGGGAGGAATGGAGTGATAGGAGCCGGAGGAGGCAGAGTCCAGGAGATATGGATCAGAGAGCATCATGGGACACCCCCATGGGGCCGCGCTCTAGAATCTAACGGATTCACTCTGATTCACTGTCTAGGAACAATTATTTTTTAAAGTACTTGGCCACAACACATTGGTCAAGAGTTTAGCTATAAATGAATCTATAAGGACAATTAATATTTGTTATGAATTAATATTTGTTTGTATTCTAATAAGAATTCTCTTAACAATAACACGATAAGACAAGAATAGTCATAATTTATTATATGTTTGATGAGCCTCATATCAGATGTGTGAATTGGTTGTGTTTTCTAAAGCTTGTCTTTTAAATCAGAGAAACACAACAGGTCAAATACAAAAGTTGAATAATAACGAAAGTAACATGAATCAAATGGTTGCAGGATGAATGAAGTCACATGACCGATACAGGAGAAAAATCATGATTTCAATAGGTTGTTTACAAGCCAATTGTTAGAGGACAATATTCTTAAAATTTGGATGGAGCAGCATTTACACACACGCAATACTATACTTAACAGTATCACGCAGGTGCACACCGAGAAAGACTTGGAGCAAGCATTGTGAATGTGAAAATCGTTGTGGATATCTGTTGCAAGCCCAAGTCGACTACAACACCCACAATGCAATGCTCTCTATGGCCTAGCTAGCTAGGTAGCTACACACAATAATGTCAAAGTCAATATCAGCACGTGAAGTAGTAGCTACAGTAGTTAACTAGAAAACCGCCTAAAAAAAAAAACTGGACTATCAATTTAGGAGTGTACAATCGCACCATGTTTAACCTGCAGATCTATGTGCCTTGTAGAGTGGGAGTCATTCACAACGCCACCGTGCAATGCACCCTGGACTGAGGACGCAGACAAATAGGAGACCTGTGTTAGACCCTCTGTTAAATTACAGTTACTCAAGGTAGGAATATCCTAACAAAAAAATATGATCAATGGCTCATTCAAGAGAAGACAACCAGCTGCGTTATGACATCAGACACTGTGTTTAAATCTGACGTGAACGATAGACGTTTTTCACCATCTAAAAAGTCGTATTCCTATTAACTTCCAGCGAGAGAGACTTTATCACGGCGCTACGTCTGACCGGCTGAATTTCTGCCCGTTTAAACGGCGATAATTCAGAGACACACATGAAAACATGTAACGGACCCCGAGAATTGATAGAACATCACTCAGAGATGCACAGAAACAATATAACATTCAAAATAAGTTTCGTTTTTTCATAATTTTACTTTCATTTTTGGTACACCAGCTTCAAACAGCTGAAAACACATTTCTTTGGTGATGGAAAATATGTGTCACAGCGATTTAGATGGTACAATGATTCTCTACACTACCACTTGCTTATTTTGTCACATAAACTGAAATTAGGCGAACTACTGGAATTTTAGCAGCTAGGAAATGGTGGAGCGATTTCTGCATAGTGCATCTTTAAGCGTTAAAATGACGCTGTTAAATAACGTTAACCTAAAGAGCTACACATTACACATCACGCCAATGCAAGAGAGAAAAGACAATTAGCTGTATAGTTACAATCGATAGATAGAATGGGGGTCTTTGGTCAGATGAGTGTGGCCGCACTATCTGACGGTGAGTCGGCTTCACACAAACGCCGGGTAGTCCTAGGCTGTGCAAGGCAGAACAGGGTCCAACATCGGTTTGGCGAGGAATGATAGCAATCTAGACGGGATCAGTCGGACGCGAGCTGGTGATCCGGATTACTTTGCTCGGCTTCTATGCCGAGCCACCTTTGTGACATCACAAACTGCCGAGCCACCTTTGTGACATCAAACTGCAGAGCTATCATTATGACATCATAAACTGCTGAGTGATGATTGTGACGTCACTAACAGCAGAGTGTGTCTTCACAAAAAGGTTTTGACTTTAGGGCAGCTATCTAACTTGGGTCTATAAGGCTTCACCCTCACTATGCACCTCAACAGCTGTGTATGTGTGTCAACAGGGTGGTGCTAGTGGAAGGGGGCAGGGCAGGGAGTGGCTCACCACAAGGGTACTACACACACTCTCCTGAGTCATCCTTCTGTACTCAGACCAACACACACCATTTACAGCCTTTATTCATGCTCACAAACTTGGAAGCTCAGCCCTATAAAAAGTCCTGAGGGCTTTACCAGAGTCAGAGCAGTCCGTACGTGTTGTTGCCTATAGTGTGTATGGGAGACAGTCGTAGGTAGGCTCAGTGAAAGAAACTAGCGTAGCTAGACAACAGAATAATCATATAGCCTCACTGGCCTGTAATCACTATGTATATTACAGACTACTGTTCAACCACATACAGACCAATACACCCATACTGATGTCTGTGTGTTTGGTGGGGATAAACACACACGACCGGGGCCGTCTGGGATAAACACACACGACCGGGGGCGTCTGGGAGAAACACACACGACCGGGGGCGTCTGGGAGAAACACACACGACCGGGGCCGTCTGGGATAGAACACACACGACCGGGGGCGTCTGGGGAAGAAACACACACGACCGGGGCGTCTTGGGAGAAACACACACGACCGGGGGTCTGGGAGAAACATCACCGACCGGGGCGCGTAGGGGATAAACACCACACGACCGGGTGGCCGTAGGGGGATAAACACACACGACCGGGGCCGTTGGGATAAACACACCACGACCGGGGCCGTCTGGGGAAACACACACAGGAACCGGGCGCCGTCTGGGAGACACACCACGACCCGGTGGCCGTCTGGAAGAACACACACGATGCCGGGGCCGTCTGGGAGAAACACACACGACCGGGGGCCGTCTGGATAAAACACACCGACACCGGGTGGCCGTAGGGAGAAAGACGAGGTGTTAGATCACCGCTCCACAAAGAAAGGACTGATGCTGTTTTATTCAGAATAAACTAATTGAGAATCACAATCTACCTCGACTCCTCCTGGTGTTTGGCCGGAACACTGTGGTGTGTAGAAGGTTATTTGTGCCGGTTCCTCAACGGTACTGTGTGCAGGCTAATTGCTGATGACTCAAAGCAGCTAAGAGCTACGGTCTGAATGAGGCAGGAGGAGAGAGTAGAAACCTACCAAAAGAGGAAATTAGGTAAAACATTAAATCTTTCCAGACAATTTCCTGGACAACGTGTAACCTTGGCAGTAGAAAGCCTCAACAGTATATTTGACATTCAGCTTCCAAATGATTTTTTTTTAATCATCAAGCAGAAAACGGGCTGTTGAAAGATGGAACGAGGCAGGGACGAAGGATTGGTTTGCTGAAGAATTGCAAAAACCTTAAGAAAGATTTGAAGAAACCAACACAACCAAAAACAGTAGGACACCCGACAAGGAAGCCTGGATCTACGCCTTCACTATGGTGAATCACTAAAACAATACAGAAATACACTACGGAAAAAGAAGGAACAGCACGTCAGAAATCAGCTCAATGAAATTGAAAAATCCATAGAATCTAACCACTTCTGGGGAAAATTGGAAAACATTAAACAAACAATACGAAGAGTTATCTATCCAAAATAGAGATGTATGGATCAACCACTTCTCCAAGCTTTTTGCTCTTTGACAAAGAACAAACAGCAAAAACATATACATGATCAATTACATGTCTTAGAATCAACTATTAAAGACAACCTTAGCGCTGGCATCTTCCCTAATATTTGGAACCAAGCACTGATTACCTCAATCCACAAAAGTGGAAACAAATTTGACCCCAATATCTACCGTGGGATATGTGTCAACAGCAACCTTGGGAAAATCCTCTGCATTATCAATAACAGCACACTCGTACATTTCCTCAGTGAAAACAATGTGCTGAGCAAATGTCAAATTGGCTTTTTACCAAATTACCACGTATTCACCCTGCACACTCTAATTGACAAACAAACAAACCAAAACAAAGGGAAAGTCTTCTCATGCTTTGTTGATTTCAAAAAGGCTTTTGACTCAATTTGGCATGAGAGTCTGCTATACAAATTGATGGAAAGTGGTGTTGGGGGGAAAACATACAAAATTATAAAATCCATGTACACAAACAACAACTGTGTGGTTAAAATAGGCAACAACAAAAAAAGCATTTCTTTCCACAGGGCTTTCAACATCCCCTTTAACAAATACATCAACGAATTGGTGAGGGCACTAGAATAGTCTGCAGCACCCGGCCTCACCCTACTAGAATCTGAAGTCAAATGTCTACTGTTTGCTGATGATCTGGTGCTTCTGTCACCAACCAAGGAGGGCCTACAGCAGCACCTAGATCTTCTGCACAGATTCTGTCAGACCTGGGCCCTGACAGACCTGGGCCCTGCCAGACCTGGGCCCTGACAGACCTGGGCCCTGCCAGACCTGGGCCCTGCCAGACCTGGGCCCTTGCAGCAGACCTGGGCCCTGCCAGACCGGCCCTGCCAGGGACCTGGGTCATGCCCTGCCAGAGTGACTAACGGGCCCTGCGAAGAGACTCTGGGCCACGCCAGACCTGCCTGCGACCTGGGCGCCGACGGCCGACAGACCTGGCCCTGCCAGACCTGGGCCCGCCAGACTGCCCCTGTGGCCCCTGACAGACCTGGGCCCTGCCAGACTGGGCCCTGCCAGCACCTGCGCCCCTGCTCAGACCTGGGCCCTGACAGACCTGGGCCCTGCCAGACCTGGGCCCTGCCAGTAAATCTCATTAAGACCAAAATAATGGTGTTCCAAAAACGGTCCAGTTCCCAGGACCATAAATACAAATTCCATCTAGACACCGTTGCCCTAGAGCACACAAAAACTATACATGCCTCGGCCTAAACATCAGCGCCACAAGTAACTTCCACAAAGCTGTGAACAATCTGAGAGACAAGGCAAGAAGGGTCTTCTATGCCATCAAAAGGAACATAAAGTTTGACTTAAAAATTAGGTTCTGGCTAAATATATTTGAATCAGTTATAGAACCCATTGCCCTTTATGGTTGTGATGTCTGGGGTCCGCTCACCAACCAAGAATTCACAAAATGGGACAAACACCAAATTGAGAATTTGGTAGAATTCAGCAGAATTAGGCCGATACCCGCTAATTATCAAAATCCAGAAAAGAGACGTTAAACCACCTAAAAGGAAGTGATTCCCAAACCTTCCATAACAAAGCCATCACCTACAGAGAGATGAACCTGGAGAAGAGTCCCCTAAGCAAGCTGGTCCTAGGGCTCTGTTCACAAACACAAACAGACCCCGAGGACAGCAACACAGTTAGACCCAGCCAAATCATGAGAAAACAAAAAGATAAATCACTTGACATATTGGAAAGAATTAACAAAAAAACAGAGCAAACTAGAATGCTATTTGGCCCTAAACAGAGAGTACACAGTGGCAGAATACCTGACCACTGTGACTGACCCAAACTTAAGGAAAGCTTTGACTATGTACAGACTCAGTGAGCATAGCCTTGCTATTGACAAAGGCCGCCGTAGGCAGACCTGGCTCTCAAGAGAAGACAGGCTATGTGCACACTGCCCACAAAATGAGGTGGAAACTGAGCTGCACTTCCTAACCTCCTGCCCAATGTATGACCATATTAGAGACACAGATCCACAAAGATTTTGAAAACAAATCCAATTTTGATAAACTCCCATATCTACTGGGTGAAATACCACAGTGTGCCATCACAGCAGCATGATGTGTGACCTGTTGCCACAAGAAAAGGGCAACCAGTGAAGAACAAACACTATTGTAAATACAACCCATATTTATGTTTATTAATTTTCCCTTTTTTTCAATATGACATTTGAAATGTATTTATTGTTTTGGAACTTTTGTGAGTGTAATGTTTTCTGTTAATATTTGATTGCCAAAGCAAGTGAAGTAGAAAATAAACAATGTTAACATATGTTTCCCACGCCAATAAAGCCCTCTGAGTTGAACTGAGAGAACAGAGAGGGGCAAGAGGGCAAGAATCTCTCCCTAACGTCCCCTCCTCCTGGTCATGGGAGTGTTTGTTCCAGATTCCTCAGGTAGAGGATGAAGAAGGCTCCGACCCGTGATTCACTCTTCCTCACCCCGGAATGTTAGAATCACACACACAGGTACACAGACCCACACCAGAGCAGTTCACACCAGTTATTGATTTGGCTCTATTGGTTCACAATAACTAGCCTGTCAGTAAGACTCAGAGGAATGTAGCTACCAGCCTAGACCTGCATCTAGCTAGCATTGCTCCCCTCACACACACAGACACAGACCAGACACAGACACACACCGACCCGTCACACACCTCCTTCAAGACAACATGACACGATAGTCATAAAGGAATGTACGACGAGCAAAGCCTTCAGGAAACGACCAATTGCCTAGACGAGTATACTTCCCCCTGGAAACAACAAGGAAGTGCAATGACTGAGGCTCGTATGCAACAACAACAACCACCACCACATCAGGCTGCATCTAAAATAAAACCTCATTCACAAACGTAGGGATGTGAAACTGTGAAGCTGGCATTACAGATCCATTCCCACCACTCCCTGTTGGGTCAAGGATCCAAAATGACCTCACAGTTTCCCCCAGAGCAAGCACATAGTCAACAGAGCATTGTGCAACTGTAGCTATGTAGCCAGGTGACTCACACAGGGAGTGGCACTCCTAGTTGAATATATGTAAAATAATCATAGCTTTGAGTAGAGTTAGTAAAAACACCGGATTGTAGTTCAGTGGTACAGGACACTGTCTGAAACCTGTGTTTTGGATCGTTGTGTTCGGTCGTTGTTGTGTTCTGAGTAATAGTTATCTTGGGAGCTTGGTCCGTGGATCAACTGGGATTCATACCAAGACTTGTGGGAGTGGGGTGGGGGGGGGGGGGGTGTACTGGAAAATAAAGTGGCACTGCAGCACATACTGTGTGACAATGAACACACACACAACACACACACAACACAACACACACACACACAGGACTATACAGAGCTCATTGACATCATAGCTATGATGAGCCAGCGATTACCATACTTAATGACAACGCAGTGACACACAAAGTTCATGACTAGTAGGGATGTAACGATTCACAAATCGCTCCCAATTCCCAAATGTTTAAAAATGCTCAGACAACCGGGTGGATTGTCAAACGTTTGCCTGCCGACGTGGCGCAGTGTCTAAGGCAGCTGCCATCTCAGTGCGTAAAGGCGTCACTACAGACACCCTGGTTCGAATCCAGGCTGTATAACAAACGGCCGTGATTGGGAGTCCCATAGGTCGGCGCACAATATGGCCCAGCGTGTCCGGGTCTGGATGTCATGTAAATAAAAAATTGTTCTTAACTGACTTGCGCTAGTTAAATAAAAGGTAAATAAGTAAAAAATATATAGCTAAATTGTAAATGAGAAATATGGAACAAATTACTATTCACACCAATCTGCTAAAATGACAAGTTAATTATTCAAAATTAATTAATGGGTGATGGTGATTTCAGAACCAACAGTTGGGGGACAAAAACAGGCTACATTTCCCCCTAATCTGATGGTAGTGTATGTATGGCTCTAATCTGTAGTGGTAGATGTCTAGTCTCCTTTATGGCTCTAATCTGTAGTAGGGTGGTAGATGTCTAGTTCCTTATGCTCTAATCTGTAGTGGTAGTGGGGTGGTAGATGTCTAGTCTCCTTTATGGCTCTAATCTGATAGGGTAGATGTCTAGTCTCCTTATGGCTCTAATCTGATAGTGTAGTGGGTGTTAGATGTCTGTCTCCTTTATGGCTCTAATCTGATAGTGGTATAGATGTCTAGTCTCTTTAATGCTCTAATCTGTATGGTGGTTAATGGCTCTAATCTGATAGTGGTAGTGTGGTAGATGTCTAGTCTCCTTATGGCTCTAATCTGATAGTGGAGGGGTGGTAGATGTCTAGTCTCCTTATGGCTCTAATCTATATATGTAGGGGGGGTGTAGATGTCTAGTCTCCTTATGCTCTAATCTGATAAGTAGTAGTGGCGTGGTAGATGTCTAGTCTCCTTTTGGCTCTATCTGATAGTGGGTTGTAGATGTCTAGTCTCCTTATGGCTCTAATCTGATAGTGGGTGGGTGGTAGATGTCTAGTCTCCTTTATGGCTCTAATCTGATAGTGGTAGTGGTAGATGTCTAGTCTCCTTTATGGCTCTAATCTGATAGTGTAGGTGGTAGATGGTCTAGTCCCTAATGGCTCTAATCTGATAGTGGGTGGGTAGAATGCTCTAGTCCCTTATATGCTCTGCTCTAATAGTGGTTAGGTGGTGGAGATGATTCTACTCTCCTTTTATGCTCTAATCTGATAGTGGGGTGGTGGTAGATGTCTAGTCTCCCTTATGGCTCTAATCTGATAGTGGTAGTGGGGTGGGAGATGTCTAGTCTGCTTTATGGCTCTAATCTGATAGTGGGGTGGTAGATGTCTAGTCTCCCATATGGCTCTAATCTAATAGTGGTAGTGGGGTGGTAGATGTGTTTTTCCTTCGCTTGTGTCATTCAGATGTGAAATGAAAAAAAGACATAGCAGGTTACCAGGTAGAGCTTCGTAGCTACATTCTGGTGGGTTGTCAGGGACTGGTCTAAGTTCACGTGTCGTCACCCGTTTTCATGACGAGATGCTAGCTGTGTGAGGGAGTGTTGGCTAGACGCTGTTCGCTGAGCTAACGCTCTGGGTGAGAGGTGAATTATCGTTTTATTATTTCAAGTGTAAACTACCAGAATTCAGTGGCTACAGTCTGATAAAAAATATAGCTAAATACCAGTGAATTGAAAATGTGTCACAACCATCTTGCTTTGCAGCTGGCTAGCAGGCAGTTTACCACTACCTTAGAAGTAAGCTTTGATATTAGACTACTAGTGTAGCCTTCTGTGTTACAGTTCAGACCAAGTGAGAAGTGTGTGTGTGTGTGTGTGTGTGTGTGTGTGTGTGTGTGTGTGTGTGTGTGTGTGTGTGTGTGTGTGTGTGTGAGTGAGTGAGTGAGAGAGAGAAAGCTATTGGAACGTTGCAATTCACTAACTAATTTGCATTGTTCATTAGCATAAAGTAGTTTGAAACAATTGAATTAAATTAGAATGAAACAGCTCAGTATTGTATAAACCATAAAGAGCTGTTAATAATTTGAACACCCTACCTTAAATTATTGGTCTTAACTTAATGTAATTATGTATTCCGTATCGTCTCATTTGCATAATATTGCATTTCCTAAATTGTACTTGTATTTGAAATCCGTTCTGTGTCCTACATCATCCCTGAAAATGTCACAACAATATGAAATATTGGACAAAAAAGTGTGTTGAATTTAACAATCCAGACAGGTGATTTGGTGCCATTAATGACTAGGGATTATGGTTGACCAGTTCGCCACATTTACAGATCACTTGAAAAAGAATATACTGTACCTCAGCAACGGTAAATCCTCGTCAAATAAAAAATGTACTGTGCTCCTGAAAAGCTTTTCCATGACATGGAATACAAAGTATAACACCAGAAACACGGTTTCATTTCGGTACTCCCTAAAAACACAAATAATAACTTGTGACGTGTTAGACGATGTTTTTTGGCAGTTCGTCAACTGTTAAAGTCACTTTGGCTAACTAACGTTAGCTAGCTGCTAGCTAGTTAGGGTAGTTAGCACAGCTAATCGGATGACACACTTGTCAGGTGTTACTCTCTATTTTTGGAAAATATTACCTGAAAACATATGTTCATAATCACTGTAATTTAAGTTTTGGCCAGAATAACAATTGTGTTTGTGGTTAGTTAGTCAACACAACTAGCTACAGTGCTAGCTTCTTCAACAAGTTTGAACCGGCTAGCAAAAAATCTGGACCCGAAGGAGTTGCTAACTTCACGTTAGCTTAGCCGAAGGGGAGAGATGGACTCGAGTTGCTTTCAACTGTTCGCCAGTAACGGGAAAATGCCTTTACACAAAGCATGCAAGAATACGTCCCGAGTACCGGACTCTTTCTTACCGGAGTGTCGGCCCGATACAGTTCGTGTCTGTGCTCTCTATCTCCCGTAGGATGCGTTCGTGTTCCGCTGCTATTTCAACGCTCGCCATGTTTCCATATCCTACCGAAGAACACAGACACAGGACAGGGGCGTATTCATTACGGAAACCGTTTACCGACGCCAACAGGGCAAGCGAATTTTCTATTGGACAACTTCAGGTAGGACCCTCCCCGTTTCGTTCCGTTTTCTTCTGTTTATGAAACATTTTTCGGCGGAATTAATATACGCACCCCAGGACAGAGAAGAAACGCCGTTCCTGCGTCACCTACAAAAAACAACGCAGATAGACCCTCGGTTAAATTCATTAGTTCCCTTTCCTTTCCTAGCTACTTGCCCAATTTCCCGTGATGAAGCTAGTTGCCCTCTTCTTCTGCAAAAATGCGCACTTTATAATAACGGATTTATGCAAAAAATATTGTTTGATATACACTTATATGACAATTATAATGGTAAAGGGGCTTTACATTTCTGTGTTTTCACCATAAACTTCATTCTTTGGTGGCAGTAGCACTCCTCCTGTCGTCCATAAATCATGGATTATTGGATACAAGCGAGGTAGCGGCAATGTTCCCTTTTCTTTGCACATTCATTGCTAAATAATGCTGCCAATCAATAAAGTTGGAGTTTGGTAAGAGACACTTCCAATCCGTGTTTTAAAAATCCAGTCCGTGTTTTACTTTTACCACGGGCCGTGGCAGGTGGGCGTGCATGAGGAAGACGCAATGCCAGAAGGGTAACTGGGCCCAAAACCTGTCTTCTCCAGCAGGTGGCGCTTTTTTTGCTGGCACAAATCTGCTATCACCCTTGACCCATCTACTTTTTGCACTGCCTCAGCATAAGACACCTTCTGCACTAACTCTGATGACTCTAGCCACCTCAACCTGCCTTTCTCTCACCGGACACTTCCGATCCCCAGCAACATGGGCACCCCTACAGTTGACACACACAACTTTATCCACCGAAACGACGCAATCTTCTGTCCCATGCCCTCTTGCACACTTCCCACATCTTGGAATCTCCCGCTCCTACATCACTGCTGCAACATGACCATAAAGGTGGCACCTGAAACACCGCAGTGGATTCGGTACAAAAGCTCTGATAGGATAACTGATATATCCTAACATGACTTTGTCGGGGTAAAGACTCTGATTCAAAACTCAAAAGGACAGAGTGTGACGACCTCTGTTTCACCACGCTCCCCCACCGGACCTACATCGCGCCAAACGACGGACATCACAAACACCAGGAATCTTCAACTTCAATTGCTCCACCTCCACAGAAATAACTCCTTTCATTGGTGCCCTGTTCCTAAGAGTAAATCAAGAAACAAATCTTGATCCGAGTTGCGTGGCGCGGAGCACTCGCTCCCTCTGGACGGAAGAAACACAAACAAAATCACAAGTCCACTTTGGGTTACCTTCATCGATTTAGCAGTATCCAACATATGTTCCTCTTTTTCCTCCTCCTCCTTTTAAATCCACCTTTCTGTGTTCCTTTCCCAATATTCCTCTTCTCCCCGGCTTTGCCAGCGGCCTAGTGACATTCCGACGTAACTCAATCTCATTATTGTCCTGCTCACCTAGATAACATGTCTTCTTTGAGAGCATAAGCAATGACACAACTCCCAACCTTTAAAACATTTTTTTTTAAATCTTGCCTCCTTCCGACTACCTTCCATTTTTGAAGACATTTATTTTATTGTTAGAACGGCCACTAAAGTATCCGGTCAATATAATGGATCCTCTGTGGTGAGGTTCAACGTGCAAAGCATCGGAGGAAGACAACAGCAGAAGCATGGAGGTAAAACAAAATGTCCTAAGAAGCTCTTAATAACCCACTTCAAATGTACACATGAACTACTTCTTTCAAGTGAAAGTCTTGAAATGCTGCAAATACATTGTCTTGGGATGTTTTTGACCGGAGTAGCCTGCAGAACTGTTGGCCCTTTATGTGTGCATGTCAGACACCTGTTCATTTGTCATTAGTGGAAAATGGACAAATGTAGCTAACGAAAGGATAAGGCCTTCAATCTTTGGTGACTTGTTTTGAACAGTATTAAAATATATTGTTTTATACAGTTTTACATTATCTTCTTTTGTATAGAACTTAAGTGTATTGTTTCTGTGATTTTTTGACTCTTAAAACTGACTTGTTTTATACAGTATAAAATCAAATGATAATGTGACTGTGACAATTAAAACTGCCTGTAAGGTTATCCTTCCCACCTCTCCTGTCTGTTTTGTATGTGTACTATGTTGCCTATCCGAAGCTCTACAGGCTTTGGGCCTGTCTCTTCTCTCCCAGCCCCAACAAAAGTTGTTAAACTCAGTAGACTGCTGTGTAGACGAGGCCCTGGATGTCTGAGTCTACTGGGGGGCCACAGGGTGGTGGTTAGAGCTGACCTGGAGGCCCTCATGTGCCGGGTGGCCCTGTTGTCTGGAGGGGGGGGGGGTCTGGACACGAGCCAGTACACGGAGGTAAGACACAGGTAGCCCTGACCGGGACTCAAACCCGAGTCCAGCGACTGTCAGCCCAACCCATTCTTGGCGATCCTCTGATTGGCCGATAACATCTCAGTTGTGAGGGCTGCTTGAGCTAAGCCGGGTTTCCCCCCACACACACAGACACACACACACACACACACACACACACACACACACACACACACACACACACACAGCTCCTTCAATCATTCGTCTCAGTGCAGCCAGGACACTTCCATTGTAAATGACCTCAATTAGAAACAACAATTTATTGGATAATCTGCTTTCATATAGGCCGTTTATGTGCAATGATGTGTATAAACCCTTGATGACTGACACGGGGTGTCGTATTGAAGCCACCGCGCAGCCATCTTGGCACTCCTCCTCCTCCATTGTAAAAAAGTATTGTGTAATCTATAGAAATGCAATGCAGGTGCTTCTACATCTGCATTGCTTGCTGTTTGGGGTTTTAGGCTGGGTTTCTGTACAGCACTTCGAGATATTAGCTGATGTACGAAGGGSTATATAAAATAAACTTGATTTGATTTGATATGATATTACATTTGTTTAATCTGTTATAGACACCTTAATGCAGACTGTTAAATTATATGAGATAAACAAAAATCAAAAAATATATACAAAGTATTTTTGGGGGGGAAAGTACTAATGTTACTGTCCTCACGACAACAGAAAAATACTTAAATACATGTAATTTCTGTCCTTGAAACATTGAAGTGAAATACTGTAGATTTCCATTCATTCCTATGGAGGACTGCTTCTTCTAGGGAGTTCCAATATGGCCGACCGGTGGCGTCAAAGCATCTGAACGGCCAATACATAGCATCGGCAATCCAGGGTTTATATAAGTCATTGTTTATGTGCTACATAGGACAATATACCGGTAGAGTATATTGGCTGTGACATCACCAATGAAACATCAAAGGGAGCCACATCCTCCCATAACTACATGAACTTGATCTGCACCTCTAAGCAATCCACAATACAATACCCACACGAACTATAGAGCATACAGCTATATATAATTACAGGGAATAAAAAAAACAAGGCACTGGGAGATATTATTCTATACAAATTCAAATTAAATGACAACAAAAACAGAGCTAGTAAGCAGAACTTGATTTGATTTGATTAAGCTAGCTACAAGTCCTAGCTTGCGGTAACGCAATTAGCTATCGTAACGATGAAATGTGATATTATCGTCACCGATTGCGTCTACAGGTGTACGCGTGAAATAGGATAAATGTGTACTCACATCGCTGCAAGGTCACACACTGGCCTTGGCTAAAACAAGCTGCTTACTTCATCTAGTGAATTCTTGGTTGGTGAGCGGACCCCAGACCTCACAACCATAAAGGGCAATGGGTTCTATAACTGATTCAAGTAATTTTAAGCCAGATCCTAATCGGTATATCAAATTTTATGTTCCTTTTGATGGCATAGAATGCCCTTCTTGCCTTGTCTCTCAAATCGTTCACAGCTTTGTGGAAGTTACCTGTGGCGCTGATGTTAAGGCCAAGGTATGTATAGTTTTTTGTGCGCTCTCTCTCTCGCTCTATCTCTCTCTCTCTTGCTCTCTCTACCTCTCTCTATCCCTCTCTACCCCTCTCTCTCTCTCCCTCTCTCTCCTCCCTCCAGCTCTCCATCTCTCTCTCTCTATCTCTCTCTCTCTCTCTCCTCCCTCCAGCTCTCCACCTCTCCAGGTTGAGGGAGCCCCGGGGCTACAGCATTGTGTCCTGCAGCCTTGTGTCAAAGGTCAATCAGAGCTGAGTGTTCCATTGGTTGTGACTAGAGGGCGTACAGCTACAGGAAGGGACTTTTCCTAGCAGGTTAGGACAGCATTTTAGCTGGCCCTAGCCCTTTCCTAACCTTAACCTACCTCTCCTAACCTAACACGTTAATTATCCTAACCTGCTGAGTAAATTATCCTAACCTGCTGAGTAAATTATCCTAACCTGCTGAGTTAATTATCCTAACCTGCTGAGTAAATTATCCTAACCTGCTGAGTTAATTCTCCTAACCTGCTACGAATAAGTAACTTCGGGACGTAGGCGTACTCCCTCTAGTCAGAACCTGTTCAATCCAACAGCAGTTCACTTCCTCTCTCACAGCCAATCAGATGCATGTTTTACATTCTGACAGCCTATCAGACACCTTGTTCCTCTTGTCAGTTTATGTGGTGTATGGAGAAGTGGTGCCTAGTCGCTAGTCTTGGGTCAGTTTGATATTTTCAGCAGTCAAAGGTTTGGACATACCTACTCATTCAAGGGTTTTTCATTATTTTTACTATTTTCTACATTGTAGAATAATAGTGAAGACATCAAAACTATGAAATAACACATATGGAATCATGTAGTAACCAGGCAAATTAGTTTACATGGGTGGATCCCAAACTATATGTCTAAAGTTATAAAAACTAATTAAGTTAGTTGTTCAAGACATTTTATAGATAAAACAGTAGCATATCATTTTTAAATATGTCCATGCTTTTCTCAGAGAAAACGAAAGCTGATTTAAAAAGGGGGTGTGGCAGAACTCTTCCACAAAAGACTCCACAAAAGTAGAATACACATGACTATCCTCGATGAAACGTGGCTATCGAGGAGGGGAGGAGCCTCTTCTGTTCTTCTACTAACTAATTGACATATCCTTGACCACTGTTCAGGTCATATAGGAGAGAGGAAGGAGGAGTTGAGGGGAGGAGCCTCTTCTGTTCGCCTACTAACTAATTGACATATCCTTGACCACTGTTCAGGTCATATAGGAGAGAGGAAGGAGGAGTTGAGGGAGGAGCCTCTTCTGTTCGCCTACTAACTAATTGACATATCCTTGACCACTGTTCAGGTCATATAGGAGAGAGGAAGGAGGAGTTGAGGGGAGGAGCCTCTTCTGTTCGCCTACTAACTAATTGACATATCCTTGACCACTGTTCAGGTCATATAGGAGAGAGGAAGGAAGGGGTTGAGGGGAGGACGGTCTTTTGACCAAATGAGGAAAAGCCGTATTCTCTACCTCACTCTTTCTCTCACTCCGCCCTCATTCTCTTTCTCCGTTCACAGATATCCAGACATGGTCCAACAGCCAAGGACTCACAAACACATTGTATCTTACCACAGGCACACACTCACAATTAGTTGACGAAATCCAGTTCTTTGGTTGTGAACACACACTCTTAACGAGAAAGTCCTGCCTCAGTCAACAGCAGCAATATGAGTTAAATTACCCTGTAAAAGGCAGCAGAGATGTTGGCTTGTCATGCAGAGTTGACTTGTAAAGCTCGTCTGTGGCTGCAGAAGCCTAGTTGTGGGTTGACTGCTACTATACTGTACAGTACACTGCACTTCCTTATGTAGTGGTCCTACACCCCCATCTAGTGGTCGCTTGGTGCTATTACTGCACTGATACTGTAAGTTGAGCAATAGTTCAGAACGAGGAAGCAGGTCAACACAAGTTTAATTAGGAAAATGTTAAAGGGGCGTTTTTCACATACATTTTTTTTTACACCCGTTGCTTTTTGAAGAATATAACTTAGAAATGCTTCATTAGCTCGGTTCAAAGGTCGCATCAGAGCACAAAACATCAAATAAAATAAATGCTAAGCTTGTTTTATGTTTGATTCCACTATTTCACATAGGTGGTGCAAAAGCAGTCATTGATCAACCAATGGTGTGTTAGATACCACCCACAGATGTTTGATTGACACCCCCTCATTATCATATTGGAGGAAGAAATACAGAAATAAATAAATATATAAATGAATAAAATGAATTAAAGTTTGAATAATTAGATAATACGTAGAGAAATAATTAAATAATACATAATTAAATACATATATACAATACCAGTCAAAAGATTGGACACACCTACTCATTCAAGAGTTTTTCTTTATTTTGACTATTTTATACATTGTAGAATAATAGTGAAGTCATCAAAACTATGAAATAACACATATGGAATCATGTAGTAACCAAAAATATATTTATATTTGAGATTCTTCAAAGTAGTCACCCTTTGCCTTGATGACAGCTTTGCACACGCTTGGCATTCTCTCAACCAGCTTCACCTGGAATGCTTTTCCAACAGTCTTGAAGGAGTTCCCACATATACTGTGCACTTGTTGGAAAAACCATTGAAATAGTAGGTGTCCCAGCTTTTGACTGGTACTGTATATATATAAAATATATATATATAAAATTGCAACACAGGTGACTCCTGACAACTGTAACAGCTTGGGACTGATGTGACAATGTGCACTAAACTAGAGAATGCAGTTATCAGGAGATATTATCACTGTTCACACCACAGTGGTCTCAAAGCTCATCACTAAGCTAAGGACCCTAGGACTAAACACCTCCCTCTGCAACTGGATCCTGGACTTCCTGACGGGCCGCCCCTAGGTGGTAAGGGTAGGCAACAACACATCCGCCAAGCTGATCCTCAACACGGGGGCCCCTCAGGGGTGAGGTACTCTGTCCCCTCCTGTACTCCCTGTTCACTCATGACTGCACGTCCAGGAACAACTCCAACACCATCATTAAGTTTGCAGATGACACAACGGTGGTAGGCCTGATCACGGACAACGACGAGACAGCCTATAAGGAGGAGGTCAGAGATCTGGCCGTGTGGTGCCAGGACAACATCCTCTCCCTCAACGTGATCAAGACAAAGGAGATGATTGTGGACTACTGGAAAAGGAGGGCCGAGCACGCCCCCATTCTCATCGACAGGGCTGTAGTGGAGCAGGTTGAGAGCTTCAAGTTCCTTGGTGTCCACATCACCAACAAACTAACATGGTCCAAGCACACCAAGACAGTCGTGAAGAGGGCACGACAAAACCTATCCCCCCTTAGGAGACTGAAAAGATTTGTCATGGGTCCTCAGATCCTCAAAAGGTTCTACAGCTGCACCATCGAGAGCATCCTGACAGGTTGCATCACTGCCTGGTATGGCAACTGCTCGGCCTCCGACCGCAAGGCACTACAGGGCCAAGCTTCCTGCCATCCAGGACCTCTATACCAGGCAGTGTATAGAAGAAGACTCCGGCCACCCTAGTCACAGACTGTTCTGCTACCGCACGGCAAGCAGTACTGGAGCACCAAGTCTAGGTCCAAAAGGCTTCTAAACAGCTTCTACCCCCAAGCCATAAGACTCCTGAACAGCTAATCAAATGGCTACCCAGACTATTTGCATTGCCCCCCCCCCTTTTACACTGCTGCTACTCTCTGTTATTATCAATGCATAGTCACTTTAATAACTCTACCTACATGTACAGTTGAAATTGGAAGTTTACATGCACCTCAGCAAAATACATTTAAACTCAGTTTTTCACAATTCCTGACATTTAATCCTTGTAAAAATTCCCTCTCTTAGGTCAGTTAGGATCACCACTTCATTTTAAGAATGTGAAATGTCAGAATAATAGTAGAGAGAATTATTTATTTCAGCTTTTATTTCTTTCATCACATTCCCAGTGGGTCAGAAGTTTACATACACTCAATTAGTATTTGGTAGCATAGAGTTGGTTGTCCTTCTGGAAGGTTCTCCCATCTCCACAGAGTGAGATGTGAGAACGAGCTCTATCAGAGTGACCATCGGGTTCTTGGTCACCTCCCTGACCAAGGCCCTTCTCCCCCGATTGCTCAGTTTGGCCGGGCGGCCAGCTCTAGGAAGAGTCTTGGTGGTTCCAAACTTCTTCCATTGAAGAATGATGGAGGCCACTGTGTTCTTGCGGACATTCAATGCGGCAGACATTTTTTGGTACCCTTCCCCAGATCTGTGCCTCGACACAATCCTGTCTTGGCGCTCTACGGACAATCCCTTCAACCTCCTGTCTTGGTTTTTGCTATGACATGAACTGTCAACTGTGGGACCTTATATAGACAGGTGTGTGCCTTTCCAAATCACGTCCAATCAATTGAATTTACCACAGGTGGACTCCAATCAAGTTGTAGAAACATCTCAAGGATAATCAATGGAAACAGGATGCACCTGAGCTCAATTTCGAGTCTTAAAGCAAAGGGTCTGATTACTCATGTAAATACGTTTTTTTGTTGTAAATTAGCAAACATGTATTCCCTTTGTCATTATGGGGTATTGTCTGTGGATTGCTGAAGGAAATTTTTTATTTAATCCATTTTAAAATAAGGCTGTAGCGTAACAAAATGTGGAAAAAGTCAAGGGGTCTGAATAGTTTCCAAAGGCACAGTGGTTCTTCCTTTTAAAAGTTGCTGCATACTGGGTGCCGCAAAATTCTATGGCACGTTATTTAAGTGTCAGACATTTTTGCCATTAATGGTGATAGTTAGCCCTCCAGAGGGCATCTTTGAGAAGCTAAGTTATTAAATCGCTCATTAATTAGTGCATGTCATGTCAATTTGTGCATGTTAATTCGTGCATACAAGTTATCCATGTCTTTAAATACAGTCAAGCATTTTAGTTATAAAACAAAATAACAAAGGGAGCCTTGATTAATTGTACAATCACGGCTAAAGCGATGTAATTCATGAATGCATCTGAAAGTTTTTAATATTGGCTTTGCTAGAGACTTTAAAACCTATTTTAGGTAGAACAGACTGTATGTGAAAGATTTGTTAGAAATGTAGCTTCATTCATTCGATTAATATTATGGTGTTTCTATTCCAAGAAAAAACGAAAATGCATTTCTTACTGTAGCCAATGTAGGCCTCAGGGTTTCAGTTAGGATAATATGGAGCTGTACAACGTGACCGGTCGGGAGTAGGCCTCGGGGTCTCAGTTAGGATAATATGGAGCTGTACAACGTGACCGGTTGGGAGTAGGCCTCAGGGTCTCAGTTAGGATAATATGGAGCTGTACAACGTGACCGGTTGGGAGTAGGCCTAAGTGACTGCAAGTGAAGAGCAAAATAATCCTTACATTTCCACATACAAATCTGATTGATTTATAAAGACCAGTCCCGCTGCTCTGTCATTCAGTGATATATATTCCCATAGTAATTCGTTATGGATCCATTCAGATGTAGTTAGAAACCAGTGTATTTGGTATGTTGCTATGCAAGATTTGTTTTCAAAATGCCTCCAGCTGTACATCACTACCGTAAATAAAAACACAGCATCAACAGAGATACAAATATATTATTGAATTCGATTTTTTTTTAAACAGTTTTAAAATGTATATGTTTATTACGCTACTGTGCAGTCTGACAAGTTTACATAGCCTACAGTACATAGTAAACATGGTAAAGTGCCTAATTCCTTACAGAAGGGAGAGCAGGCCAGGTCCAGACTTTCTCTGTGACCTCAAGTACTCATTAACTCTGTCTTCAATGCTTTTTTCGGGTTGCATCAGTGATGGACAGAAACTTCTGAGACACCGTATTAATGATGAACACCCGGAGGTTCACTGGTAAGCCACATTTGCCTCGGGATCCATCCCAGTTGGTTTTTCTTTGTCCACTTGTGGTATCTCTCTTCGGTTACACATCCTTGGAATAGCAGAGCAGCATAACCGGTCGGGACGGCCCTTGCCGTGCCTGGTGAGCAGTTTGTCAAGTTCTGTTGTCAGAAGAGGAATGGAAATGTCAGGGTGAACCGACGACCTGACGAACCCGCCACGTATGTTGACTCTGCCCGAGTGCCTGTCGGAGGTGGGGAGTACTGGAAAGATGTGACTCCAGGTTACAATAGGCCATCTGGAATCTGCTGGTATCACGGCACAATATCAACATTGCTGTAATGTTTCAGAACATGAACCATGTGTGTTCTCTTTAAAAATATATATATATTTATTTAATATTTTTTTTAGGGGGTGGAGCATTAATATTGCTGATAGATTGTTGTTTCCATCAATGTAATTGTCTGCATCATTTCCAATCCCCCGTATATTTTGGGGGTAAACATATAAACTCAGCAAAAAAAAGAACGTCCCTTTTTTCAGGACCCTGTCTTTTCAAAGATAATTCGTAAAAATCTAAATAACTTCACAGATCTTCAATGTGAAGGGGTTAAACACTGTTTCCCATGCTTGTTCAATGAACCATAAACAATTAATGAACATGCACCTGTGGAACGGTCGTTAAGACACTAACAGCTTACAGACGGTAGGCAATTAAGGTCACTGTTATGAAAGCTTAGGACACTAAAGAGGCCTTTCTACTGACTCTGAAAAACACCAAAAGAAGGATGCCCAGGGTCCCTGCACATCTGCGTGAATGTGCCTTAGGCATGCTGCAAGGAGGCATGAGGACTGCAGATGTGGCCAGGGCAATAAATTGCAATGTCCGTACTGTGAGACACCTAAGAGAGCGCTACAGGGAGACAGGACGGACAGCTGATCGTCCTCGCAGTGGCAGACCACGTGTAACAACATCTGTACAGGATCGGTACATCCGAACATGTACCGATCCGTCTGGGGCGGTGTGTCACAGCATCATCGGACTGAGCTTGTTGTCATTGCAGGCAATCTCAACGCTGTGTGTTACAGAGAAGACATCCTCCTCCCTCATGTGGTACCCTTCCTGCAGGCACATCCTGACATGACCCTCCAGCAAAACAATGCCACCAGCCATACTGCTCATTCTGTGTGTGATTTCCTGCAAGACAGGAATGGCAGTGTTCGTTTCTTTTTTTGCTGAGTTTATATCTATATACACTACCGTCCAAAAGTTTGGGGTTCTTTTTTTGAAAGAAAAGCACTTTTTTTGTCCATTAAAATAACATCAAATTGATCAGAAATACAGTGTAGACATTGTTAATGTTGTAAATTACTACTGTAGCTGGAAACGGCAGGTTTTTTATGGAATATCTACATAGGCGTACAGAGGCCCATTATAAGCAACCATCACTCCTGTGTTCCAATGACACGTTGTGTTAGCTAATCCAAGTTTATTATTTATAAGGCTAATTGATTATTAGAAAACCCCTTTTGCAATCATGTTAGCACAGCTGAAAATGTTTGTGCTGATTAAAGAAGCAAATAAACTGGCCTTCTTTAGACTAGTTGAGTATCTGGAGCATCAGCATTTGTGGGTTCGATTACAGGCTCAAAATGGCCAGAAACAAAGAACTTTCTTCTGAAACTCGTTAGTCTATTCTTGTTCTGAGAAATTAAGGCTATTCCATGCGAGAAATTGCCAAGGTACTGAAGATCTCATACAACGCTGTGTACAACTCCCTTCACAGAACAGCACAAACTGGTTCTAACCAGAATAGGAAAAAAAAGGAGTGGGAGGCCCCAGTGCACAACTGAGCAAGAGGACAAGTACATTAGAGTGTCTAGTTTGAGAAACAGACGCCTCACAAGTCCTCAACTGGCAGCTTCATTAAATAGTACCCTTCAAAACACGAGTCTCAACGTCAACAGTGAAGAGGCGACTCCAGGATGCAGGCCTTGTTATGTTACTGTTCTGAGTTAGATTCTCCATAGGGCCCACTCACACATTCCAATCCTTCACACTGAGAGGACAAAATATTTTTTTCTGCTGCCTTAAGATTTACAATGGGCGTGAGGTGTCATAAAAAAACATAGAATGTAGAATGTATAGAATGTTATAATAGAATGTTATATGTATATATATATATACCCCCCGCCCCACCCCCTTCCTGGCTTTCCTCTATTTCTGATGTCCATCCAGTTTTATATCTGTAACTATTTCACAAAAGTTCTGAACCTATATACATTTTACAGATCCCGTATGTTTTACATTTGTTTATCTTATTGTTATTAGTCCCACCCTTCAGCTCCATTCAATCCCTCCCATCTATCTCTCAACACCATCCATTTTGGATTTCTATTTGCCATATGTTTTTCAACTGTGCTGTGATGCTTCACAAAAGTACTGAACCTTTCTATTCTCAGTTTCTACAGATTGTAAATTAAAGATACACATTTTTGCTAAAATAATTATATTATTGATCGATTGACTATGACTTTTCAAATCACCCATTATTGCTGTCTGCAGCGTTAGTTCTAGGTAAATTATGCAAATCTTCAGCCATTTTGGACCTGTGACCATAAACGAGCTTCGTATGGACAGTACCAAAATAAATGATCTAATGACTCTGCCTCCTCGCAGCAAAATCTGCAGAGCTGAGAAGATTGTATCCATATATAACATTTATTGGTTGCAAGAATTTTGTATAATCATTTATACAAAATGAAGTAAGAAGTTTCAAATTCGGTGTCGTTTTGCATGTCAATTCATAAACCATGTGCCATGGAATCGGTACATCAAAAATCTCTTCCCAACTATTTAGCAATTTATATGACACAACTGTAATTTTTTTGGTCCTTAAATTAAACTGGTATATATTTTTATTCATCACAATTGTCTTTAACCAATTTTGGTCTTTAATGCAGGGCTGACAGACAAGTTCCTTACTTTTCCCCCCTTCCACTTGCCTCATCCATTTTTTGTGGTAATGCTGCAATTAGTTGATTGTAATTTTGGGTAGAGCAGACATTTCCATATGTCTCTGTTAGCTGCATGTGTGACATCACTCCACCAGTCCTATTTATGTTATCATTGACAAAGATTATACCTTTTTTTTAATGTTATCAAAAAATACGTTTTTTAAAATAAATTAGTATATTTGAGTTTAACCACAATATTTGTTGTATTATTTGTTCTGTCTTTTCTGGTGGATTAAACTGAAATTGATTAACTAAAGAGTTAATCAGGGTGATTTTTCCACAAATAGACAGGTATTTTCCTTTCCATCGTCGCAAGATCTATTTTTGCTAACTTTCTATAAACATTTATTGGAGTGAGATCATTTATTTTGGGATTTGTATACCGAGTATGTCCACATCCCCGTCAGACCATTTTATTGGTAAACTACACAGTAACGTAAAAGTATATTTTTTTTGTGATCCAAAATGTAATATAGTACAATTATCATAATTTGGTTTTAACCCAGAGAGGTTAGAAACAGTATCTAGCTCCTCTATGAGGCTGTGGAGGGATTCACATTGTGGTTTTAAAAGAAAACATGAATCATCAGCGTACAATGACACCTTTGTTTTTAAGCCACATATTTCTAATCCCTTAATATTATTGTTGGATCTAATTTTAACAGCTAACATTTCGATGGCAATAATAAATAGATATGCCGATAGTGGACAACCTTGTTTTACTACTCTAGATAGTTAAAAACTTTCTGAGATGTAGCCATTATTTACTATTTTACTCCTAGGGTTACTATACATAACTTTAACCCATTTCATAAGAGATCCTCCAAAATTGAAATGTTCCAGGCGTTTATATATTAACTTCAGTCGTACTTTATCAAAAGCCTTTTTGAAAGTCAGCTATGAAAACCAGGCCTGGTTTCCCCGATATTTCATAGTGTTCTATTGTTTCCAGAACTTGTCTAATATTATCTCCAATGTATCGTCCAGGCAGGTAAAAAACCTGTCTGATTAGGATGAATTATATCTGACATTATTTCTGACAAAACCTTTTTAATTCTGAGTGCTATGCATTTAGCTAGAATTTTTGCATCACAACACTGAAGTGTAAGAGGCCTCCAATTGTTTAAATGGACTGGATCTTTATATATACCACTTGGATCCTGTTTCAGTAATAATGAAATCAGACCTTCTAGTTGCGTGTCTGATAATCTACCATTTATATAGGAGTGGTTAAAACATGCTAATAATGGTCCTCTGATTATATCAAAAAAAGTTTGGTATACCTCAACTGGTATGCCATCCAGCCCTGGAGTTTTCCCAGCCTTAAAGGCTTTAAGTGCATCAAGCAGTTCCTCCTCTGTAATTTGGCCTTCACCTGAGTCTTTCCCTACAGATGTTAATTTTACATTATTAATAGGGAAAAAATCCATACAATTAGCTTCGGTTAGTGGAGATGGAGGAGACTGAAACTAAAACATATTCTTAATGTACGTTACTTCCTCTTTAAAAATATAGTTTGGTGAATCATGAGTGACTCCATCATTTGTAAAAAGTTTCAATAAAACATTTTTTGGTAGCATTTCTATGTTGAAGATTGATTGCATTTTCCATCCAGTTCGCTTTATTTTCATAATATATTACACTGGATCTTTCTTGAATAGGTTCCTTCATTTCTTTTTGTTTTTCCTCTAACTTATTCTGATGGTACAGTTTTTATTGCTATCACAACATGTGTGTTCTCTTGTTTTGTACTGTTCTGTAGTTTCGACCCAATGATTCGTCTGACAAACAAAGGACTTTGCGTCCTGCAGGCCCAGGCATGGATCAAAGCTTACGAGACATTCAATGAAGTCATCTTCACAAACGAATCAACCGTGGCCCTCGAGCAACTTGCTCAAATACGCTACAGAAAAATAGGAAGAAGATCAAGCAAGCCGAGTCCCAATCATTCCTTCAAACTCCATGTGTGGGGGGGCAATTTCTCGCCAGGCACCAGGCCCATATTTGATTTTTTGATGGTAAGTTTAGCTATTTACAAAGCAAAAGGTACATAAAATATTGTAGCCTACACCTCACGGACTGCTATGTGTTCCACAATTCACTGTTGCCTCCTTTTTCAGGTATCATGGCTCGAGATTTCATTGAGGGATGAAATCATCAATGAGATATGCTGGACCCTTTGTCACAGAGGTGTTTCTGGGACCACATCATTTCTTTCAAGGTAGGATTATAGCAATACTTGGTTATGTTTAGGCGTATTTACATGTATATTTCTAGTATTGTACTTAATGTTGGCTGTGAGGCTAAATGTCTTTTTTCCTTCTCCAAATGCAGACAATGACCCAAAACACACTGGTTTGCATTGCAAATGAGGGCATAAACTGGGTCAAGAAGCGAGCAGAGTAAGTAGACCTTTATGTAGTTAAATAAATGTTAAATAAAAATAAATAAAAGATCTACAACACTTTTAACAGCACATTACTCAACACTAGTGAGACTCATGTCACCTACAGTATATCTAATATAAAGTATATCAATACTTTTAGGCTAGAGAAACTGACAATACAACAATGCAACAAATACATCATCATCATACAAATACATGATCATCTCAGCAAAGTTTACCCGTGGTCGTGGTGCTGGGGGGGGTTAGTGCAACTAAAATGTAGCTGAGATTTTGACCGTAATTGAAATAAGCATCTGCATTTTGAAAGTTATTTTTGATCGTTATTTTATTAACGAAAGCATAAAGATGTGGATGAACAAATACTTTACAGTATATGCTTTATCCGACATTTTGCGGTTGCGTGAGGTTTTGAGTTAGAAATGTAAAAACTTTAGAGTACTTTAGAGCATCGAATAAATTGCAAGTTGGGGGGATTTTCACACCTACAGTAGCCGGGCTATTAAACGACCATTTTGTAAATAAATTGAGGTATGAAGAATTCACAACCAGCTACACTTGTGAAAAAAAGTGTTTTTGAAATTCCTCCAGCTGTCCATCATCATCATTATTGCATCATCGTCATCATGTAAATAAAACACAGCATCTACAGAGGTACAAATATATGATTGAATTAGATTTATTTTTATGCACAATCTTTTCATGCATTTTTTTTGTGAGGGAAAATCTGGTCTGTGATATTGAGTTAGAAATGGTGTTCATTGTAACCACAATGTCACAAATAACCGAACACACACAACATGAGCAGATTAACTTTGGTCAAAACATTTATTTATCGATCAGAAAGAATGTTGGTACTTATTTAGATCCAAAGCCATTAACGAGTCACTCAGCTTTATGTTGACAAATCCTCGCTGGACTCTCTTCATTCAGTGTCTTCTTTACATCAACAAAGAAGGACTCCGTGTTTCAGAAACTCACTTTATTTGTCATTAGGTTATCATGATCCATTAGGTTATCATAATCCATGCTATGGGTGGAGTTTGAAATGTAGCCATCGGAAGTATTAAAATCAACAAAATGTCAGCCTTTAAATGCTTAATTATCCAAATGTTGAAAGTGTTTGTGGGCGACGGGAGAGAAACAAAATGGTGCAGTTTGAGGCCATGTGGCGGAGAGTGATGTAGTTGGTCTGGAGATGGAGGTGTGAGTAGATGGGTCTGGAGGTGTGAGCAGGTGAGTTTGGAGATGGAGGTGTGAGCAGGTGGGTCTGGAGATGGAGGTGTGAGCAGGTGGGTCTGGAGATGGAGGTGTGAGNGGTGGGTCTGGAGATGGAGGTGTGAGCAGGTGGGTCTGGAGACGGAGGTGTGAGCAGGTGGGTCTGGAGACGGAGGTGTGAGCAGGTGGGTCTGGAGATGGAGGTGTGAGCAGGTGGGTCTGGAGATGGAGGTGTGATGTAGTTGGTCTGGAGACGGAGGTGGGATGTAGTTGTTGTTTGTATGTGTATGTTTATAATTGTCTAAAAATATAAAATAGAGAAACTGAAAGCCCACCTTGCCTATTTTTCGAAAATCGTCGGTCCACATGTCAAGTGTGTTTGGGCCTTTGTATTTATCTAAGTTCTCTCTCAACTCCAGGACCACTGCCAGATTTTGTGTTTTGTTGTGGCCTGATGCAGGACTAGTGCCAGAGAAGAGAGACTCTCAGACTGAAAACACATCCATTAATTCAGGAAAATATAATACATTTCTGTCACAGTTTAGACTACGGATAAATCAGCGTTCTAACTCCCCCTTGTGATAGTGTGGTGCAATGACAGAATGCCACCATCTACTACAAACGGTCGCGGCATAAACTCAATACGTTTAATTGAGGAACCACTGCATGTGTGAGTGGGACCAGTGGACTCAATAGGCTGAGTGAATGATGAGAGGATGTCATCAACCTTCTTGATAAACTGGTCCACAGGAGGAGGGAGGGGGTAGAGGATTAAGGAGGGAAAATAGTTTCTGGGGTTAGAGGCAGAAGCTTGACATTTAGAGTGATAGAAAGTAGCTTTAGCAGTGAATACAAAAGGAAGAGAAGGTAGAGGGGAGGGAGTGAAGGTCCTCCGGAAGTATTCCACATTTTCACTCAGCTGCCCGTAGCTCTGTTCTGTAAGCTCGCAATGAGTCACTCAGCCACGGAGCAGGAGGGGAGAACCGAGCCAGACGGGAGGAAATATGGGACAGAATAAGGAGATGGACAGGTGAGTGAGGGATAAAATAGAACATCTCCATTTAAGAGAAATGAGTAGCCCTGTGCCACCACCGTGACGACCCAGAGACTCTCAGACTATGAGAGAACACGCAGTCAGATGCAGAGAGCAGCTGGAGTTGTATCTGGGATAATCTATGTTTCTGTCAGCGCAAAAAGTCTAGTGACTGAAGGGCAGCATAGGCTTAGAAGGGTTGCAGCCAAGCTTCAGGGATTCATCCGATACCACATCAGTCACCGGCTTCATTAATAAGTGCATCGACAACGTCGTCCACACAAACCGTAGGTACATACGCCAAACCAGAAGCCATGCATTACAGGCAACATCCGCACTGAACTAAAGATAGAATCCTACTACACTGGCTCTGACGCTTGTCTGCACTGATATGGTAAATTGTGCAATATTTAATGTAATAAATAAGATTAACTATCATAAATCTGTCTGAATTTGAGTGTTTACATTTCTCCAACCCTATCCCTCAGCTGTTTAGCAAAACAGTGGCGGGTGCCCACTTTGATGTTGTTTTAACTGCAGAGGGGTACACTACAAAGCAGGATCAATGAGTTAGCCAGCTAACTTTGGTAAGCAACCAGAGGGGTATACTACGTAGCTGGTTTGAGGAGTTAGCCAGCTAACTTTGATAAGCAACTAGAGGGGTTAACTTCACGAGGGTAGCAGGTGTTGAGGAGGTTAGCCAGCTAACTTTAGTAGTAGCAACTCAGAGAGGGTATAACTAGGTAGCTGTTGTTATGGAGTTAGCTAAGCTTAACTTTGATAAACAACTAGAGGGGTATACTAGTAGCTGGTTTGAGGAGTTAGCTAGCTAACTTTGATAAACAATGAGGGAGTAGGTATACGTAGCTGGTTTGTAGAGGAGTTAGCCAGCTAACTTTGATAAGCAACTAGAGGGGTATAACTACGTAGCTGGTTTGAGGAGTTAGCTAAGCTAACTTTGATAAACAACTAGAGGTATAGGTATACTCTACGTAGCTGGTTGAGGAGTTAGCCAGCTAACTTTGATAAGCAAACTAGAGGGGTATTATACGTAGCTGGATGTGAGGAGTTAGCCAGCTAACTTTGATAAGCAACAGAGGGGTATACTACGTACTGGTTTGAGGAGTTAGCCAGCTAACTTTGCATAAGCAACCAGAGGGTATACTAGGTAGCTGGTTTGAGGAGTTAGCCAGCTAACTTTGATAAGCACCAGAGGGGTATACTACGTAGCTGGTTTGAGGAGTTAGCTAGCTAACTTTGAATAAGTACAACTAGAGGGGTTAATACGACGTAGCTGGTTTGAGGAGTTAGCACAGCTAATCTAACTTTGATAAGCAACTAGAGGGGTAATACTACGTAGCTGGTTTGAGGAGTTAGCAGTAATCTTTGATAAGCAACCAGAAATAACAATTGATTTTCTAATTCCTTAGTACCCTACACTTAGATATATTTTTTTGAGTTGTTGAGACAATCAGACCATAACCCTTTCATGCTTATCTTTCTCACGTTAATTTCAGAATATTTTGGCTAGCTATGACTAACTTGCCAAATCATACACTGTCGTATACACTTCTGTTTGCCCTTTCAAAATGAACAATTAGCTACAGGCAATTAGATACATTAGCTCAATAGTTTGACATCTTGCATCCATTTATCAAATCTATGCATTTTAGTGTTTTACAATCTCCAACACCATCCTCAGTTGTTTACCTAAAAAGTGGTGGTTGTATGAACTGCAGATTGTCCATTTCAACAAGGAGTAGCAACATTACCTGTTAGTTCAGCAACAGCCCCATTATATCATTACTATTGACAGTTGGCTGGAGCAGGATCAGGAGGACCAGCTAGAGTTGGTCCACAGGTGTATCTCAATACTCTCTTAGTCCCCTCTCTGTGTCCTCATTTACTTTCTTTGTGGTTGTTTTTGACATGCCTCAACAGATTAGTCTTCTGAGTGAATATTTTATCACAGACTGAGCAGCCATGTTGTTTCTCTCCTCTGTGAATCAGTTTGTGTTTGATTAGGTTCCTCTTGACACTAAATATTTTCCCACAGTCGCCACAGCTAAATTGTTTCTCTCCTGTGTGAGTCTGTATGTGTCTCCCTAGGACCACCTTCTGACCGAAACTTTTCCCACAGTAACAACAGCTAAAAGGTTTCTCTCCTGTGTGAGTCCGTATGTGTCTCCCAAGGACCCCCTTCTGACTGAAGCTTTTCCCGCAGTAACAACAGCTAAATGGTTTCTCTCCTGTGTGAGTCAGTATATGCTTATTTAGGTGGTCCTTCAGACTGAAGCTTTTCCCACAGTCACTACAGCTAAATGATTTCTCTCCTGTGTGAGTCAGTATGTGTCTCCCTAGGACACCCTTTTGACTAAAGCTTTTCCCGCAGTCAGAGCAGCTAAATGGTTTCTCTCCTGTGTGAGTACGTATATGATTATTTAGGTGGGCCTTCTGAGCGAAGTTTTTCCCACAGTCACCACAGCTAAATGCTTTCTCTCCTGTATGAGTCAGTATGTGCACAGTTAAGTGCTTCTTCAGACTGAAGCTTTTCCCACAGTCACCACAGATAAAGAGTTTCTCTCCTGTGTGAATCAGTATATGTGCCTTAAGGGACCCCTTCTGATTGAAGCTCTTCCCACAGTCACCACAAATAAATGGTTTCTCTCCTGTGTGAGTCAGCAGATGCACGGTTAAGTGTTCCTTACGATAAAAGTTTTTCCCACAGTCACCACAGCTAAATGATTTATCTCCTGTGTGAGTCCATATATGTTTGGTTAGGGACCCCTTGTGTCTGAAACTTTTATCACAGTCGTCACAGCTAAACGGTTTCTCTCCTGTGTGAATCAATATATGCCTCCCTAGGTCCCCCTTCTGACTGAAGCTCTTCCCACAGTAACCACAACTAAATGGTTTCTCTCCTGTGTGAATCAGTTTATGCATGTTTAGGTTATTCTTGATACTGAAGCTCTTCCCGCAGTCACCACAGATGAAGAGTTTCTCCCCTGTGTGAATCCGTAAATGCATAGTTAGGTTCTCCTTGCGGTAGAAGCTCTTCCCACAGTCACCGCAGATAAATGATTTCTCTCCTGTGTGCATCCTGATGTGTCTGGACAGATATTTCTTTAGTTTGAAGGTCTTGCCACAAACAGGGCAGGTGAAAGGTTTCACACCGTGACAGAGTCGGACATGGGCCTTTAGTTTACAGGTGGAGTTGTAGCGTTTTTTGCAGAAGACACATTCACTGGGTCTCTTCTTGGTGAGAGTCACATGCTTCTGCAGATCAGCTTTCAGAGCAAAAGTTTCACCACAGTCATGGCAACACTGTTTCCCCATTGACGTGTTCGGATCCAATGGTGGGATTGAACTTTTCAAACAGGAAGGAGTGGATATGGAGTCTTTGGTATCAAAGCGCCCTTGAAGCTGCTCTTCCTTCTGACTGGTCCTGACTTCCTCCTGTTCCTCTTTAATCTGTATGGTCTCTGGGTCCTTCTGCCTCAGACTGGGGCTCCACTCCTGCTCACAGTGCTGCTGCTCAGGGGGAACCTCCTCTTCAGAGACAGAGAGCTGCAGGGAGTCTGGAGGGAGGGAGAGGAGGGTAGAGGTAATTTATATACTACAGAATTAAATAGAACACTTGAATCACAAATGTGAATTATAGATCTCAATGAATATCATCATAACACCACATAATTAAATAAAAAACAGTTTTTAAAACACAGCCTTTTAAACACAGCCTTTAAAACACAGCCTTTAAACATGTCTGAGTGAAGTTAGCTAGGTATTTACTCTCATTCACTCGGGTTCCTACTATGGAACACACCGCTGCCAACGTGTACAAAAGTCACGTAGACTTTTTGTATAACGGCTAAACAAAATATTGGTTTGTGTTTAAAAAAATAAAAAAAAAGTGTATCTTTTATATTTGTAAAGATATTTAGGAAAATTATGAATTTGTTGTGTTCGAGGTTTCCAATAACCTTATCGCAATCAAGGATCAATTGTTTCTAGATAAAACGTTTAACACTTGACCAAATCATCATCCTCAGCTAATCAAAATGGATGTTGAATAACTCCCATGAAGCACTGGAGTCAGAAGGGCAACATAAGGAAGAACTTTCTAGAAATAGAGTACATTAAAATATCATTTTATTCAACATTCGTCAATGGAACAATGTGTGACGATGCTGTCCAAGCATTGGTACGTCAGTGCTACTTTTATCCCATCACAGTAAAATTATTTATAAAAAAGTTACTACTTAAAATTGTCTGAAAGCCTAAACAGTTTATTAATTTACTAGAATTATTGCTGACTATCAGTAGATCTACATACGAACCTATTCTACATAGTTTTATCTCTGGTGTGATCCGCAGCAGTCTCCGTAGCAGATCATTCTCGTCCTGGTACTCTGCTACAGTTTCCTCAACCGCACCAAAAATCTCCACAGCAGCAGATGCCGTTAAACATTCATTTAAAAACACACAGAACAACTGTAGTTTAGATGTTTTCAGTGGACTGAGAGTTGGGTATTCAGCTCGTACGGCTTCTTGACATGGGTCCTGCTGATCACATTCACTTTTCACACAGGAAGGAGTGGATATGGAGTCTTTGGTATCAACGAGCCCTTGAAGCTGCTCTTCCTGCTGACTGGTCCTGACTTCCTCCTGTTCCTCTTTAATCTGTATGGTCTCTGGGTCCTCCTGTCCCAGACTGGGGCTCCACTCCTGCTCACAGTGCTGCTGCTCAGGGGGAACCTCCTCTTCAGAGACAGAGAGCTGCAGGGAGTCTGGAGGGAAGGAGAGGAGGAGCAGAGGTTATTTATATACTACAGAATTATATAGAACACTTGCATTTTAGATCTCTGATCTACAGTGCTTTCAGGAAGTAAACGTTACAGCCTTATTCTACAATATATAACATTTTAAAAAGTAAATCCTCAGCAATCTACACATAATAACTCATAATGACAAAGCGAAAACAGGTCTTTTTAAATTTGTGCAAATGTATTAAAACAAAAAAAACAGAAATACCTTATTTACATACAGTATCAGTCAAAAGTAATTTGGACGCCATTCAACGGTTTTTCTTCATTTTTGACTATTTTCTACATTGTAGAATAATCGTAAAGACATCAAAACTATGAAATAACACACATGGAATCATGTAGTAACCAGAAACAAGTGTTAAAATAAATCCAAATATATTTGAGATTCTTCAAATTAGCCACCCTTTGCCTTGATGACAGCTTTGCACACTCTTGGCATTCTCTCCCCAGTCTGAGGTCCTGTTTTTGCTTTGTCATTATGGGGTATTGTGATGTCATTATGGGGTATTGTGATGTTATTATGGGGTATTGTGATGTAATTATGGGGTATTGTGATGTAATTATGGGGTATTGTGATGTAATTATGGGGTATTGTGATGTCATTATGGGGTATTGTGATGTCATTATGGGGNTCAACTGTGGGACCTTATATAGACAGGTATGTGCCTTTCCAAACCATGTCAAATCAATTGAATTTACCACAGGTGGACTCCAATTAAGTTGTAGAAACATCTCAAGGATGATCCATGTAAACAGGATGCACCTGAGCTCAATTGAGTCTCACAGCAAAGGGTCTGAATACTTATGTAAATTAGGTATTTCTGTTTTTATTTTTAATACATTTGCAAAAAAAATCTAAAAACTTGTTTTCACCTTGTCATTATGGGGTATTGTGATGTCATTATGGGGTATTGTGATGTCATTATGGGGTATTGTGGTGTCATTATGGGGTATTGTGATGTCATTATGGGGTATTGTGTGTAGATTGATGACGGGGGAAAAAAACAATTTAAACAGTTTTAGAATAACGCCATAACGTAACAAAATTAGGAGAAAAAAAATCAAGGGGTCTGAATACTTTCTGAATGCACTGTAGATGCCTTTCTAATTATTTTAGAATGCAAAGATAAATAAATTGGTTTTAGCTGTTCTCACTAACAGCAAATTATTCCATCTTGTTATTATATTTAGCTAACAGTTAAAAAAAAAAATATGAATAAGAGTCACAAGGCTTTTGCTTTCTTGTATTCCAAATACAGACACCACTAGAAAACAGTGTCTATTCATGGTGGAAGGTCTGCGAGGATAAGCACATTCTCAAGTCAAGTTAATGTTTTTAAAAATGCTAAGTTATTTGTGAAAAATTGGCATTAGCATGTTATGGGGTTCATAAATGAGGCACCTAATGCTCTGTGGCTACGTCAGGAATTAGTTTCAGTTCTAAGTAACCATATTACAGTGATTTATTTCAGCAGTATGTATGTAAAAACATCCCTGCTCCCGCCACCAAATATCAAACTTAGTTTGAAGTGTTTTTGAGGAAGTTTCAACTTGCAATGCAGTATTTCCTGCAACGGTCCAACCGTTTCCATTCACGGATTTAGACACTGCTAGCTAATTATGCTAACTCAAGGCTGAAGTAAACAACGGTTCATTGTAGATTCTGACACCGTGAGCCTTCAGACACAAATCCACTGTAAGGGGCATTTCACCACAAATATGATTTTCCCCCTTTGATAAATGATCCCTGAAGGGTTCTACTTTGTCCTCTCTGCCACAACATATGAATTCAGACACTGGTCTCATCACAGGGGAAAAAATGTCATCGTTGATGTATTGAGACCATTTTATTCCAGCGGGCTGTCTCTCTCTTTGAAAGAACTTCTAAACCTATTCACAATGATATTGGGCTGGATGCTGACATGGGAAACCTGCTGAATGATCAGAGAAATGATAGCCTAAAAATAATTGCTTTGACTATTTACAGAAAAATAAGTCGTGGGATGCTTTGCTAGTAGACAAGAAATCCACAGCAGTCAAACAAACCGGGATCCAAATCGGTCAAGTGTGCAGCACCCATTATTGTTGGCTCAATAACCCACTCTTTTTTGTATTTAACAATATCAGGAAATATTCCATAAGTCTGGTAATCAGCTGTTGTTCTGCCGCTCCACAAGGACGGGATAGTAGAGATCTTAACCATTATCGCCCCATTTCAAGACTTCCTGGTCAAGACTTCCTGGTCTATAACTTTGTATATGTATAACTTTATGTGTATAACTTTGCTCTTTTTTTATCTGATAAATGTATTATGAGTGTAAACCAATCAGGGTTTAGTCCTGGGGCATCCACTCAGGGTTTAGTCCTGGGGCATCCACTCAGGGTTTAGTCCTGGGGCATCCACTCAGGGATCGGTCCTGGGGCATCCACTCAGGGAATCGGCTGCCTGGGGCAATCACTCAGGGTCGGTCCTGGGGCATGCCACTCAGGGATCGTCCTGGGGCGATTCCACTCAGGATGCGGTCCTGGGGCATCCACTCAGGGATCGGTCCTGGGGCATCCACTCAGGGATCGGTCCTGGGGGGGCATCACTCAGGGATCGGTCCTGGGGCATCCACTCAGGGATCGGTGCCTGGGGCAATCCACTCAGGGATCGGTCCTGGGCATCCACTCAGGGATCGGTCCTGGGGCATCCACTCCAGGGATCGGTCCTGGGGCATCCACGTCAGGGATCGGTCGGGGCTCAGGGATCGGCTGGGCATCCACTCAGGGATCGGTCCTGGGGCATCCACTCAGGGATCGGTCCTGGGCATCCACTCAGGGATCTGGTCCCTTGGGGCATCCACTCAGGTATCGGTCCTGGGGCATCCACTCAGGGTCGGTCCTGGGGCATCCACTGCAGGGTTTCGGTCCTGGGGCATCCAATCACGGGTTTGGTCCTGGGGCATCCACTCAGGGTTTAGGTCCTGGGGCATCCACTTCAGGGTTTGTCCTGGGGCATCCACTTCAGGGGTTTAGTCTGGGGCAATCCACTCAGGGTTTAGTTCCTGGGGCATCCACTCAGGGTTTTAGGTCTGGGCATCATCAGGGTTTAGTCCTGGGGCAATCCACTTCAGGGTTTAGTCTGGGGCATCCACTCAGGGTTGGTCTGGACATCCATCAGGGTTCAGTCCTGGGGCATCCAATCAGGGTTCGGTCCTTGGACATCCAATCAGGGTTCAGTCCTGGACATGCACTATATATAGCCACGCACGTTAGTTGTTAATGAGATTCTCAATACTTTAGACCTAAAATGACATGTGTGCTTTTGTTTGTTGGACCTGTCTAAAGATGTTTGATACTGTTTATTCGCTGCTATTTAATTGAATAAAGTTGTCCTCGATAGCCTGAGGTCTGACGCCTGTTCATGGTTTCATGATTATATTAGTGACAGAACTCAGGCCATCGTGATTGATGGGTGTAAAGTCAGAATTTTCCTGAAGTACATCAAGGTGTTCTGAAGGACCTGTTCTTTTCACTATTTATATAAATGCTATTGGTCAATCTGTTAAAAGTGGTACATTTAATTCTATGCCTCATGATAACTATTATGTTACGCAACTGCTGACTAGCTGAGACAGACTACGGTCTGACAACCCCCCCCCCCCCCCCCACTAACCTGGCTGAGACAAGGCTACAGTCTGATTATCCCCCTCGCTGCCCTGACCGCTGGCTGAGACAAGGCTACAGTCTGATTACCCCCCCGCTACCTGGCTGAGACAAGGCTACAGTCTGATTACCCCTCCCCCCCCCCCCCCCGCTAACGTTGTTCTGTGGCTGTTTCTGGTGT